>NC_025697.1:1167025-1186027 GCF_000633955.1 Camelina sativa
TTTTTTTTTTTTTTTTTGTGGAAGCTTCCGGATTTTTGTGGTAATCATATGAAAATCTGAAAGCTCTACGGAAATTAGAAAACTCGCCGCCGTTCACCGCAGAGGAAGTGATATCTGAGGCCGAGATACGATTACCGAAGAAAAAATATGACCATCGTGAAAAGGATGACGCAGCCAATGACCTCACGAGATGAACCACCATGGCCGGAGCTCAGGGAGAGAGAAGTCGGAATGTTCTCGACTAATGACTTAATGTAACCCGGTACAGTGTTTTAGAATACGCACCGTTTACACGTTAACACATCTTACCGTTTTCCTTTATAATTCTAACAATACGTGCCGTTTTAAGCTGGCCATATAATAACGGCCTCAAGATCGAATTGCATGTACATTATGAGTACATATTATTATGAGTGAATTCAATTCGATTTTAGAAAATGAGTACAAGAGAGTCATCTCTTAAAATAATAATAATAATTTAATTCAATATTTATGTTAATGTGTATTTTTATCAATTATGATAGCATAATATGCTGTTAAAATCACAATTTAACTCAATAATCATGTTAATGTATATATTTTGTTAAAATAATATTTATTGTAACTTAATATTCATATTAATATACATTTTTGTTAATTATGACAGCATAACATGAGCATAATAGTTTTTATTAGAATAATAATAATTTAATTCAATATTCATGTTAATTGTACATTTTTGTTAATTTTGACAGCATAACGGCCCAATCAGTTTAGAAGGCAGTGACACCAGTTTAGAAGGCAGTGACACCAACACTTCTGAGACTGTATTAGGACATGATGCATGCTATATAATGTTTCTTGTCCGTATATGTATATACTACTTTATGATTTGAGATAATGAGAAGATAATTTTCAAGATTAATAGGATGAATTGTTGTATTGTAACAAGTTGTATATATATATATATGTATATATGGTTCTCATAAGAAAATGTTTGTCTTATTATCATTATTATTATTATTATCTCTTTTTTTAAATATATATATATATATATATTGTCTTATTTACTCAGTCATTGTGCTGTCCGAGACACAATTTTTTGTTTCTTTGTTATTATGCTAATTAGATATTCTAAAAAGATAAACAAGAGTTAATTAAATAAATCTGATCCTCACCGTGCGCATGTACGAGCTTGAAGGATGAATGATGGAAGCACCAGATCTAAGTCGAGGAGATTACAACACTATGTAGTGTGTTACTAAGTTATATGGGATTTGTTTTCAGCTTCCTAGCATCCGTTTATTCGTTTTATTTTTATAAACTTTCTCGATTGAGCTATTAATTCTTTGAATCATGTAATAGCTCCGATTGTTTATATAAGGATGACTTGTTGGGAATGAAATAGTATTTCAATGGTACTGTACGTAGTTGATCTTGTAGAAAGATTTAATTTTGCTACATGTCAAATGGACTAATACGTCTTTTCTATAGACATCCAATGCAAAAGTGATCAGAAACCAAAACTCATACTTTTGATCAGTTTAGATATAGAGAACTCTTAATGGAAACATCTTTCCTGTGGAAGGTCTTCTCAAGGATCGATATACAGCAAACTGTTTTGATGTCATCTCCTTACTTAATGGAAACGTTTTGGACAAGACAACATCTTTCCTGTTGGGTTATACTTTCCAGGCTGCAATTCATGCCTTGTGGCGGGAGCGCAATGCTCGGCGACATGGGGAGACACCGGTTCAGGAAGCTACGATCCTTCAACAGCTTGACAAAACTGTCCGCAACCGACTCAGCACCATAGGAGGGGGCCATCTTCTTCAACCATGGTTTGCTGCTTCGCTCTATCGAGTATAATTAATAGTAATGTAATTTATTTTTCTATGGTTTTAACAGTATCAAAAAGTTTAAAACAAGCTATGTAAAGTTTATTTCTTTTGAATATAATTTAACATTTATTCAAAAAAAGATATAAAGAACTCTTTGTGAACTTGTTAAATAGTTAGTATATTGGAGGTTCACTTGAAATCTATCTATGTCTATCAATATCATTCAAATACTTCTTTGATTGTTGCCTTGCCTCGCAATCGCATATCTTTTTCACTCTGCTTTAAGTACTAGTGGAGGATATTAAAAAAAATTAAAAATTGATATTATGTTTTTTTAAAGAGAATTTGTTAAAAATAACATTTTAAGATATTCTTTTGAAAAATACATATTTTTTGAATATTTTTATTTTTGCCATATTTTACAAAATTACAATATATTAAATTATTTTTTAGAATTTTTTTAGGTTTGGGTTGTCTATTTTACGAATAGTTTTAAAGGGATATAATTTAGTGTTTGGGATTTATAATTTAGAATTTAATTATTTTATATATTAATAATGCGTATTTTTAAAAATAGAGATAATGAAAGAGTATTTTTTGAAAAATGACATAGGAAAATATTATTTTTTAAAAATGCACCTTAAAAAAAATCAATTTAAATATAGATCTATTTGTAAATCCATTATTTTATAATTAATCCCCTTCTATTCAGACNATTAATCCCCTTTTCTATTCAGATATATATATTTTTTTTTGTTATTTATTTTTTTATCTCAACGATGCTTACTAGTTGCACGCCCTTTGAACTGAAGATCTAGAGAAGCAAAGGGGGATGTACTGAACTCTGAATTCGCTTTGATGGAATGTTTCTGAGTTTCAGATTCAATTGAATATTCGAAGAAAGGAATCAACTTAGTCAACAGAGATGGAGGAGGAGACAGAAACTAGGGTTTTTCTACCAAACGAACAACATGAAGAAGAAGAAGAAGAACCATCGTTACCACGTTCCATGGTGATCTCTCTTTACCTAGGCTATTTTCTTGCTCGATGGGGTGCAAGGTCTGATCAAATCTTCTTAGATTAATCTTAATATGTAACATGAGTTTCGCTAAGATTTTTTACTTTGAATGTATATGAATTTGCAGAACTTGGGAATTCTCTGTTGCTTTGTATATGATTTACCTCTGGCCAAACTCTCTGTTTCTCACTGCCATGTACGGTGTTGTTGAGTCCGGTTCCGCTGCCATCTTTGGTCCCATTGTAGGCCAGATGATCGATAGGATGAGCTATGTTAAAGTTCTTAGACTCTGGCTTGTTACTCAAAACCTCTCCTTCATTGTTGCTGGTGGTGCAGTCGTTGCTTTGCTAGTAGTTCCTGATCTCAAGTCTCAGAATTTCTCTGTTTTCGCAACATTGGTCGTGTTGACGAATCTTTCTGGCGCTATTGGAGTACTCTCCACTCTTGCTGGCACTATTCTAATCGAACGTGACTGGTATAATTTAAGGTTCTTATAAAGGTTCACGTCATAATGGCATTGTAACTCCACTTTTTGATATGAGAGAGTATGTTGTTGTTTCAATTACAGGGTTGTGGTTATGTCGGAAGGTCATTCACCAGCGGTTTTAACGAGAATGAATTCGGTAATTAGGGGAATTGACTTGAGCTCGAAGCTACTGTCTCCGGTTATTACTGGTTTGATCATTAGCTTTGTTTCTCTTAGAGCATCAGCTATCACGTTCGCAGCTTGGGCTACTATAACAGTGTGGGTTGAGTATTGGCTCTTTATCTCTGTGTATAACGGTGTTCCTGCGATAGTACAAAGCGATGAGAGAAGGAGTTTAAGGCTGTCTCAATCGCAAACGGAAGAGAGGGATATTGCATCAAGTTATTATGTTCCTCTTTTACAAGGAACAACCAAAGATGAGTCTTATGGGAACATGCAACGTAGAAGCGGGATCTTGAGGATTCTTGATAGAATCACTGAGTCCTCTTTTGTTGGTGCGTGGAGGAATTATCTCAATCAAGAAATAGTGCTCCCTGGAGTTGCTCTAGCTCTATTGTTCTTCACTGTTCTCAGGTTTCTTTTACCCTCTCTTCTCAGCTCATTGTGTTTGGTTTTTGGTTTTCCATATATATAGTTTTCTTATGAGACAGCTTTGGAACATTGATGACGGCGACATTGGAGTGGAAAGGTATACCTACTTATATCATTGGTTTAGGCAGAGGAATCAGTGCGGGTGTTGGACTAGCTGCTACCCTCGTGTACCCTCTCATGCAGTCACGCCTCTCACCTCTCAGAACCGGACTATGGTCCTTCTGGTCTCAGGTATATGATTATAATCATAATTTGACATAGCTAATCAATGCAACAAGGGTAAGCTTCCTGGATTTACTAAGAAAACAGGGGAGAACAGAACACCACTTTATCTGAACTGGTCTTTGATTTTATATGAATATGTTATCAAAGTGGGGTTCTTGTTTCTGTAGTGGACCTGTCTTTTAGTCTGTGTTGGATCCATTTGGGTGGAAAAGGAGAAATTAGCATCATACATGCTTATGTCTGGAGTTGCTGCTTCTAGGCTTGGCTTGTGGATGTTCGATCTAGCGGTAATTCAACAAATGCAGGTACGAATTCAAACCTGAAAAATTGGTTTTGCTCTGTTTAACTATTGCTTCAAAATCTTTGGTCTTTGATGAGTATGTGATGCTTCTGGGAACATTGGTTTAGGATCTTGTCCCGGAACCAGACCGTTGTGTGGTTGGAGGTGTACGGAACTCGTTGCAAGCGGCTCTTGACTTGATGGCTAATATTTTGGGTATTATTGTATCTAATCCTAAGGTAAATCAACACCACTAAATCTTGATCAATAATTTCTCTTTCGTTTTTTTTTTCATAATGTTTGTTACATTTGGTTTTTAAATGTGAGTTCAGGATTTTTGGATGTTGACGTTGATCTCATTTGCTACGGTTTCGTTAGCTGGAGTACTCTACACAATTCATCTCTACCGTGTCCGAAAGCATCTATTCCACTTCGAGAAGATTCCTTTATTGAACAAGTGTCTTGTTTCATGAAAAATGTACGTCCATGTTTAAGATGCAAAAATAGTTGAACTAGACGACATGTTGTATATGAAAGTGTTACAATGAAGGGGGTATTATCTTTGTTTTGATAGCAAATAGTGAGATTAGTCTCATAATCTTTAAGTTTGGGTAACAATCGATTCAGTAACCCACGAGAGAGTATCATATGTCTCAACCTTCTTCGACTTTGGGTGTCCTCTCAACGTATAGAATCTTCTGACCTACTTGTCACATTCAAATAGTTATCAAAACCTTAAAACATTACTCAATCGATTTCTAAGAGATTTGGTATTTAATTTAGTCACCTTTATATTTTTGTTCTTCAGATCAAAACTACAACTATTCAAACATGGTTACCTCAAATCTCTTTGACCGTTGAAAGAAAAACAAAAAAAAAAGCCTGAAAATGTTTTACCTAATAACCTTCAGTTCAAATTATTCATGGCTCGTCCAGCACTATCCTCGCTTTCAAACTGATCAATGAAAGCAAATCCTTGTGACTGTCCTCTAAAATCATTTGTTATAACCGATTTTGTAACCTTAATTTCCAAAATCCGAAAACATCAGAATTAACATTTCTTTAGAGACTTGGGCCTTTTTTAGATAAAGTTAAAATAGGGTCTTAAAGATCCTTTTAATTATGTCTTGGACGGAAGGTAAACTAAATAATAACTCATGCTAACAATTAAAACTCTATACTATTTTAATTATCTACTAGGTTCCGACCCGCACGTACGTGCGGGGTTATGTTTATAAATAAAATTAATTTTGTATATATAATCAAACTTATACTAATTGAGATTTTAGTTTGATATTTGGTTTAGTTGTTTAATGTTTGAAAATTTAAAATAATAATGATTTCACCAGTATCTTAAAATTTGGAACAACATAACGGTTGGACTGGTAACAAACTAAATCCAATAAATGTTTTGTTAGATTCTATTAAATTTGTGAAGTATCAAATTGGATATATAACCGCTAACAGCGATGAAAACCCGTTTGAAACATATACAAATATTTAGGATGGCCGTAACTCTCTTTTCGTTTTGTCAAAAGTTCTATTATGTCTTACACCCGTTCTCAAATTTTAGTTGCATAACAGAAAGCATTCCCAATATGGGACATTCCGGATATGGGAAAATTTTGTTTTTCCGATTGTAAATAGGAGGGGACCGGACGAAAACATAAATTCTTGAACTCTTGTATGAAATAAACATAAATATATTTCATAGTATATCTATATATCATATGTTTTAATATAAATATTACGAAATTAATTGACTTCTTTATTCTTACTATTTTATATATGTTTCACCTATATTAGATTATGTTTTTTTAAATACTTTTAACTGTTATAGAACATATTTTATGTTTTTTTTTGAACTTATGCTAGTTCAATTGAAAATAATAAGATTTATTTCAAAAAAAATAAATGTATTTTAATATTTAATAGAACACGTCAAGAATTAAAATTATTTATTTAGTTTGTTAAAACATATTTATATAGTATAACGTCATTAACCCAAAATTTTGTCATTTGGTTTATGAATATTTGGGTGTTTGAGTGTTAATCAGTACTTTAAGATTTGGATTAGAATTTTTTATACCATGAGTCATCGTTACCTTGAATATTTCATTAGAGATTTAAGGTAACCATGACTTAAAAGTCTATAAAAATTTAAAAAGTATTGAGATTAACACTCAAACACTCAAATTTCAAGGAAAAATTTAATAGACTTTTTAAAGATAACATGATTTAAAAACAAATTTCAAAGTGTTCATGTTATAAAATTTTACTGCCATGTGTGTATTTTTTTTTCTTTTCCATATACATCCCAAATTATAGTGTCATTTTAATAAAGACTGTTAACATCATATATTTGGAAAAATAAGAAAATAATATATTAATACATACAACTGATTACAATATAGTCATGGAAGATTAATTGTACTTATATAGATTATGTATACATACCCCTTGCTGTATTTGCTGGTTTCAAAAGTTAATTAATGTTAATGCAAAGCTCAACTACATACTCTAATAAGAATTTCCTACAGAGGTTTCTTAAAATAAATATATATAAAAACTGAAGAAAACAAACACTAATATATTATTTTGTGACTTAGCGAGTTCATATAAAAATGTGGACTTCTTTAAAGCAATCAAATGTAATTTTATTGTTTTGCAGATGCTATGTCAATTGGATGAACACCCGTTCATACCACAATCTTCTCTTATATACAATCTCTAGGTAGAAAAATGTATGCTTTCAAAAAATATCTTGATTTGTATATGCTTATATACACGACAAAAAACTATAAATTTAACAAATCATAAGAATCATAAATCATAAACTGGACATTGAACATAGTATTGACGAACTAAAAAAAAGAATATAGTAGATGTTAGCAAGAGGTATATTATGCATACTCAATACAGATGCACTTTATATTTTATTTTTGCAGAAAAAAAATAGATACAAAAATAGTATTAGAGTGGTGTATAATTGTATATGTTTCCTAAATTTTAGGAATTTGGTAAATAATTACTGATTTTATTTCAAGATTTCTTAAAATAAATCATCTATTTAAATTTAAGTTAAGTTAATTTCATAAATACTATTCAAAATTAATGAGATTCATTTGTTATGGAAATCTTGTTAAATAATAAGCTACATTTTTGTTATGTTATTAATTGCGGAAAACTCTTATTATTTTATCAAATTTTAATAACTATATAAATTCAAGAAATTATTAATAGAAATCATTTCATTTTTATTATAAGATTTTAAATTTGATTTTGTAATCTTGTTGGCTTTAATTTCATTTAGAAAACTATACATGTTTAATATTTTATTTAGAAAAATATTTGGAAAACGTAATATATTCGAAATTAATTATTTATGTTTTATACCCATATCAAAAAATAGATACCAAATCTATAACCAATTATAAAAAAGTTAATTATTTATTTCTTTAATAGTTGTTACCATTGTTTTAAGGAAGTTTAATTTTTTTATTATTATGTAGGCAAATGGGTCTGTTTGGCAACATGGATATATGTTATGTTTTTTCTTTTTTTTTTTATCCCTAAGTGTACTCTCCAATTAATAGTATAGATAGAAAAACAAAGATGTCTTCAAAAAAATCACGTGCACTGCTCGACGATAATTTTTCGTCTTACTACGACGATGGAGACTAAAGACGGGGAGTCGCGGACCACTGCCCATATTGGCATATGGCTATTGATGGGAATATAATCAGATAAGTCATTGCTCTTCCACGGCTCACGTTTTCAATCGGCTATAACAACCATATGAAGACAAGGTCTTGTTGTTTTTACGTTGTTAGACGAATATCTTATTGTTTGATTATATATATTTTGTGAAAACGTTTTTTTGTAGTATATAGTTGGTAGTATATAGTTTATAATCAATCTATTAAAGATTATAAATAGATTGGAATAGGTAATCTATTTATGAATAGCAGGTACGTAAACTTGCATACTACTATATGTAACTATGCTTAGGGTATATATAATATAAAAATAGACTAAAAAACAAAATTATTATATAAAATTGATTCCAGTATTTATTATTGCAAACGCTCTCATATATCATGATTTTCATATTCTGTTTTCTTCCCGTTAATTTTTTTTTTGTCTTATAGAAAGACACATAGAAATCCAGAAATGGTCCAATTTTTTTTTAATATCTATTTTGTCTTATTGTATATTTAACAAAAAAAAACAGAAAGATTTTTTCTTATACAAAATATATTAAATATGTTTCACTAGCTAGTATTAAGTAAGAAAAAACTCTTAAATAAATTTAGTTTGAATCATATACACAAATATTTTCTCAAATAACACATATTTCCCACACAAATTGATGCAATGTTTTTTGTTCTTAACCCAAATAAATGCAATACTTTGAGCTTATACTTTTTTTTCAGTTATTTATGTAAACAGATTCACTTAAAGTTCTTAAACATCTAAGATTCTAAATTACAAAGTTAATAGATGATCATCCAGCGTTACGTGAATAATCAGTTTCGGGAACATGCTTTTTTTGGCATATTATTTACGAGTGATGATGTGATACTTTAGGATTTTCTCTTGAATATATATAAATAATTTAAAAAACCTTTAGTTATACCGAAACGTTTTCTTTGCACCCATTTATATTTAAACTTCTTTTAAAGAAAATCCAGTTCTCTGATTTTTTTTTCTTTTAACTCATCTCCTTCACATACACTGTCTTTCGCAACAGAAGGAAAAAAAATCAAAAATGGATTCCGTGATAAAACTCGTAGTCCCACTTTTACTCGTCTTTTTCTCTTCTCTCCTCTTTGGTAATTCACAATTTATCTTATATATTTTTCATTAGAATGAATTTTCTAAAATCTATATGACTAATTTTAGAAGTTACAATTTGTTCCATTTATTTTGGCAGGAGACATCACTGGAGTGGAGAGCTCAAAGCATCAGCAGGAGCAGCAGTACTCGTACGGTTCAACAAAGCTGTTTGCGTTTGGAGATTCTTACGTCGATACCGGAAACATAAAGAAACAGGAAGCTGTAGCCCCATGGGCATTCCCTTATGGTAACACATACCCCGGTACACCCTCCGGCCGTTTCTCTGACGGCCGTGTCTCTACCGATTATCTAGGTACGTACCTCTATGAACGTAACTAAAACGTTATCTTCATCGACTTCACTTCTTTTTAATACTGACCATAGATAAACTAGATAAAGACTCTAAATTCCGATGAATTGCTGAAATAAATATTATTAGTCTGATGCCAAAATGTTAGGAAGAATTGATGTACTTTACTCCTATTGATATTTTCAAAAGAAAGAAAAACTTCTATTTTCAATAGATCTTAAATGGGCTTTGTCAACAACTATTTCATGTTATATCAATGTAACGTTCAAGATGTTGTTTGTAACTTTGTATTATGCGCTAGTCATCAACTTTGTTTATATATATATCTCTATCTAATAATTGAATTATAGTATTGTTGAAGTTAATGTTAATAATAGTAGCCAACCCTATATACTCCTGAATTTGAAATTTCATTATTTTTTTTTCAATTCATTAATATATTTAATGGTCTGCTCATTAATGTTGCTTATTTACTTATTTGTAATCAAAAACCTGTTTATAAAAACGCAATTACGTTACGTTGGCGGATGTGTGCAGCCACCAAAGTACTGAAGATAAAAACACCCATCCCTTATCAATGGAAAGATCACGCGGGACACGAACGGTTACAGTACGGAATGAACTTTGCGGTCGGAGGAACCGGAGTCTTCAAAACTACGAGTTCAAATCTCAATATGACGTATCAGATTAATCTCTTTGAGCAAGTCATCGGCGATGTCTACTCTCCATCCGACCTTTCTTCTTCCCTCGCTCTCGTCAGTGTTGCAGGCAACGACTATTTAACTTACGTCGCCGAACATGGCGGCGTAGACTTAGTAAGGAAACACGATTTCTTATATACTCATTTAATTAGATTTTATTAATTATTTTTGAAAATTACAACTGAAAACAAAAACAAATAAAATTCTTCTTAATCCATATATAGAACTAATTTAGTTATAAGCTTTTTTTGCATTTTTTGCACACAAAAAAAAGTTATAAGTGTCATGCTCTTCCAATCTTGATCGTAAATTTAGATCCTATATGATATAAAGATTGTTTACTTGATTCTTGATTCTTATTACAGGGCATCTTTATATTCATGAAGCAAGTCATCCATCAAACCGAGGTGAACTTGAGGCGGATCCATGCCTTGGGGGTGAAAAAGGTAGCAATACCGTTATTGCAGCCGCTCGGGTGCCTCCCCCTCTTCGCCAAAGCCTCCTCTTACCAGAAGTGCAACGACATTATAAACGCGTTTGTAATCATACACAACAACGAGTTAAAGAAAGTAGTGGCCAACCTCAACAAGGAGACCAAGCAGTCGACTTTCATGGTCATTGACTACTACAACGCCTTCTTGACCGTCTTCAATAATAAAGGAGAGAAGCCAGGTAAGAGAAATAAAACAAATATCCTTGAAAGCCATATTTTCCAAGGCTTATGTTGTGAGTAAATTGGTTTATGGAAATGTAGGGAGTCAAAAGTTTGAAACTCCTTACAAAGCATGTTGCGGAGGCCTTTGCGGGTCTGTGGACAAGAACGGCCAGAAGAATTATACCTTATGCGATGATCCTATGTCTTCTTTCTTCTGGGATGGACTTCACCCTACTCAGGAAGGATGGAAATCGGTTTACTCCGTTTTAAATCTAACAGCATTATCGAACTGATCGAAAACCTAACTGTGTTTAAGATTTCAAAATTTCTTCATATATTTCGTACTTAAAGTGTTTTCTGTTTTTATAGTTGTTATGTCTATTGTTTCAATGAAAGATTTAGAACAAGAATGTAAAGAATTACTCTCTTTATTCAGCAAAAGGAAATCTTACACAAAAACCTTAAAGCTTTCTCTCTCAAGTTCTAAAACTTCTCTCTCTAAACTCATAGGTTTACCACAAGCTTTGGCAACTCTATATATAGAGATAGTTCTCCTAAAACTATTTGGGATTAGATATCTCCTAATCTCATTAGAACTTATTACAACTGTTTATTCTAGATGTCTCCTAAAATAACTCTAATCCTAATCTTTATTAGGATTACTTCTTCTGCAAGTCACACTTCAAGCTTAACCCAACAATCTTCCCTCTAAGCTTGAAATCCTTCTTTGACAGTTCATGAACTCCGATGAGGTTCCTCATATTCTTGAATTTGATCTTGTCGAGAGCCTTGGTTAACACATCAGCCTTCTGTTCGATCCCGGGAACATGTACCACATCAACTTGTCCATTTTCAACACACTCCCGTATGAAGTGATATCTTCGGTGAATGTGTTTGCTGCGACCATGGAAGACAGGATTCTTTGTGAGAGCAATGGCAGACTTGTTGTCTACACAAATTGTTATTTTCTCACACGTTGTTCCAGTAATCTCAGCGAGTAACTCTTGTAGCCAAATGGCTTGCTTAGCAGCTTCTGTTGCTGCCATAAACTCGGCTTCACAAGAGGATAGCGCCACCACCTGTTGCTTCTGAGAACACCATGTGATAGGACATTCATTGAGATAAAACACATGACCAGCAGTACTTCTCCCATCATCCACATCCACACTATGACTGCTGTCACTGTATCCTATTAGTCCTGTTTGAGTTCCTGGTTTGAAGTGTAGACCATAGCCAGAAGTGCCTTGAAGATATCTCAGAATCTGCTTCAGTGCGGCTCCGTGTGATTCTCTAGGTTCCTGCAAATAACGACTCAGAATTCCAACAGAGTATGATAGGTCTGGTCGAGTATGGAGCAAATATCTCAGACAGCCAATACTTCTTCTATAAGCTCGTTCATCAATGCGCTTTGGATCTTGAGTTTTTGAAAGCTCCAGACCCGGTTCCATTGGCAACAAAACAGAGTTACACTCACTCATTCCGGTCTCTTCAAGAATTTTCTTTGCATACTTTTCCTGTCTTAACACGATCCCGTTCTCACTTTGGCAAACCTCAATGCCAAGATAGTAGGTGAGTCTTCCTAAATCACTCATTTCGAATTTTCCAGCCATCTCATTCTTGAAATCAGAAATCAGTTTCAATGATGAACCTGTGACAAGAAGATCGTCTACGTAGACTGCCACAATCAGAAGATGTTCATTGTTCTGTTTTCTGTAAAGAGATGGTTCTTTACTGCATTTTTCGAATTTTAGCTCACTGAGAATGCTGTTAAGCTTGATGTTCCAGGCACGAGGTGCTTGTTTCAGTCCGTAGAGGGCCTTATGTAGCTTGTACACCTTTTCTTCATGGTCTTTCACGACAAACCTTTCTGGTTGAGTGACGTAGACATCTTCTTGCAAGTCTCCGTGGAGGAATGCGGTCTTCACATCAAGATGATGTACTTCCCAGCTTCTGGAGGCTGCTAAGGCAAGAATAGAGCGAATTGTTTCGATTCTAGCAACGGGGGCAAAGACTTCTTCAAAGTCGATCCCATGTTTTTGTACATAGCCTTTAGCTACAAGCCTTGCCTTGTACTTGTTTATGCTATTGTCTATGTTCCGTTTTAGTTTAAACACCCACTTCAGGCCAATTGGTTTTACTCCGAAAGGTAGCTCAACTAAACTCCATGTCTTGTTCTTTATTATGCTTGACAATTCATCCTCACAAGCGTCTCTCCATACCTTCAACTCGCTTGCTTCCTGGAAATTCCATGGTTCTTCATTAACTGCTAGTAGAAGAGTTTCTCCTTCTATGTCTGATAACAGGACATAATCATTGAGATAGATAGGCCTTTTAACTTGTCTTGTTGACTGTCTCAACATTTGAGGTTGTTCTTCCACAGTAGCTTGCTCCTCTGCAGTTTCATTATCACTCCCCTCTATGTCATTTTCGTCACCTTCTGTGTCTGCTCCTTCTTCTCTGTTTTCTTCTGCGTTTGTTTCATTCTCTGTTACAGCAGCTGTGTTGAAAACATTACTGATGCTGAGAGTAAATGTGCCTGAATCAGCAGAGTCCTTCTCAGAGTTGTTCCATTTCCAGCTATTGAGCTCATCGAACACAACATCTCTACTAACCACAACCTTCTTGTTTGAAGGATCAAACAATCTGTATGCCTTTGAGCCTGGTTCAGTACCAAGATATACGAGCATCCTAGATCTATCTTCAAGCTTCCTGAGATGTGGTGTTTCAATTTTGGCATAGGCCACACAGCCAAACACTCGTAGATGCTCCACATTAGGTTTCTTTGCCTTGAATACTTCATATGGTGTTTGGTTGATCAGACTCCTTGTTCCTACTCTATTAATGACATAGGTTGCGTGCCTTACTGCCTCTCCGCATAGATAGTTTGGCATATCTAAATGCTTCAGAAGGCTTCTAGTCATTTCAAAGAGTGTCCTGTTCCGTCTCTCCACAACCCCATTCTGTTGTGGAGTGTATGGTGCTGTGAGGTGTCTGTTTATGCCCTCCTTCTCACAAAATGCTTGAAACTCGTGAGACATGAATTCTCCTCCTCGGTCTGTCCGGAATGTCTTGATTGTGGTTCCAGCTTCATTCTCAACTAGTGACTTGAAGATCTTGAATTTTTCAAACGCTTCATTTTTCTCTTTTAGGAGAATAGACCACATATACCGTGAATGATCATCGATCAGGACAAAGACATAACGTTTTTGTGCAGCTGTAGGAGGTGTGATTGGACCGCAAAGATCTCCGTGAATCAGTTCCAAGGTTTGTGTTGCTCTAGAAGATGTTGCTTTGGGAAATGTTTGTCTTGTCTGTTTTCCAAGTAGACAAGAAGCACAAGTGTCCTTTTCTGTTGGTGCACTAGGGATTCCAGTAACTAGCTCTTTCACAACCATCGTTTTTATAGTGTCAGTGCTAATGTGTCCTAGTCGTGCATGCCACAAGTTTGAATCTGATGAGGTTGTAAGTTGCAGGCACTTTGTGTTTTCAACTTCCAATTTTACCTTGTACAATCTATTTCTCGACCTTGTTGTTTTAACCAATAGATGTCCATCTCTGTCGTGTATGGTGAGGAGGTCTTCTTTCATTCTTACGTCGCAACCTGATTCCGTTGCTTGTCCCAAGCTTATGATGTTACTTTTTAACCCCGGTATGTAGTAAACGTCTACAAGCTTCTTTCTTTCTCCTCCTCTTGTAATAAACAGAATTGATCCTTTCCCTTTTATGTCTATGTGAGAGTCATCACCAAATCGAACTCGTCCTGTGACCATAGGGTTCATTTTGAAAAACAGAGTATGGTTTCTGGTCATATGGTTACTGGCTCCATTGTCCAAGTACCAAGTATTCTCTGAGCAGTCTTCTTCAAAATCCATAGGTTTCACATTTTTTTCATTTAGGTACACTACCTCATGCATCATCAAAGAGTCGGCTTCATGGGTGTTGTCTTCTTCTTCCTTTTGGGCGCTTTCTTGTGCTTTGATCAGTTTGAGCAGACGATCTGGACAGTTGGAGGCATAATGACCAACTTTGTCACAACGGTAACAGGTAACCTTGGATTTGTCCTTCTGTTGATATCCAGACCTTCCTCGTCCTCTACCTCTCCCACGGTTTGAACCTCTTCCTCTGCCACCATCATAGTATCCTTCATATGAGTCAGAGTTAACATACATGAGCTTGCTCTGACTCTCTTGTGAATCATCTTCTTCTTTGATTCTTTCTTCATAGGTCTTTAATCTTCCAACGATGTCTTCAAAGGTGGTTGTCTTCAAATCTAGGACTTGTTCAAGGGCTGCAGTGATGTGTATATATTTCTTCCTCGGTAGGCTCTTAAGAAACTTTTTCACAATCTTGATCTCTTCAATAGTTTCACCTAAGGAGGCTGATTTTGTAGAAATTTCAGAAAGTTTGCCTACAAAATCGTCGATTGACTCAGTTTCTTTCATTGTGAGTCTATCAAATTCGGCCATGAGGGTTTGTAATCTTGCTTCTCTTACTCTTTCAGCACCAAGATTCCTAGCTTTGATGGAGTCCCATACACCTTTTGCAGTCTTCTGTTCACCAACCTGCAGGATCATTGATTCTGGAATAGACTGAAATAGAAGTGCTCTTGCTAGGTCGTTCTTTTCTTCTTCTTCTGTTCCAGGATCAATCGCTTCCCACACCTTGTGTACTCGTAACGCAACATTCATTCGCATCTCCCACACCATATAGTTGATTGATGTCAGCATCGGGCATTGTATGGAGGACCGGACGTTTTCCTTTGCCTTGTTGGTCATCTCAACGATTTCACTCATCTCTCGAATAAGACTTGTTTCAGAATCTTAAAACCTGAGTAGCTCTGATACCAATTATTGTTTCAATGAAAGATTTAGAACAAGAATGTAAAGAATTACTCTCTTTATTCAGCAAAAGGAAATCTTACACAAAAACCTTAAAGCTTTCTCTCTCAAGTTCTAAAACTTCTCTCTCTAAACTCATAGGTTTACCACAAGCTTTGGCAACTCTATATATAGAGATAGTTCTCCTAAAACTATTTGGGATTAGATATCTCCTAATCTCATTAGAACTTATTACAACTGTTTATTCTAGATGTCTCCTAAAATAACTCTAATCCTAATCTTTATTAGGATTACTTCTTCTGCAAGTCACACTTCAAGCTTAGCCCAACAATGTCTACGTCTTTTGAGTGTGTCTTTCTATCATTCCTGCTTGCAAGGCTTTGTGCCTCTATCATTTTATTTTGTGTTTAAGAATAAAAGTGTAACCTTTAAGATTGGAATAAAACACTCTTTGTATTATGCTCTGTCTTACACACTCTGTTTCTAGTTAAAGATTGCGTTATACTACTTATGGGATCTTTTTTATCCTTGGTTCCACACAACAAGTTTATTAACAAAGTTTCAGATGACTAAGAGAGATGGAGAGGAAAAAAGAAAAGGGTAGCAACTTTTTTTTTAGTATAGTTGACCATTCCATAAAAAAAATATATATATTTACCGTATTATTACCAATAAGATCAAACATACTAAGACAAATCATTCGGTTATGTAAACTTGGTTTTGTTTAAAAGTGACGCTTATTTGTTTATACTTTTAATATTGTTACCAACTACTGTATATGTTTGACCAAAAAAAACTACTGTATATATACAAGGTTAATAAACTTGTTTTCATCACAAGAAAAATTTACCACAGATGTACTGTCTGCTTTGGTGTCTACGTATAGAGAAAAAAATCCTATTATTTCTTGTTTTTAGCATAAGTGCACGAATAATTGGTAACTGGTACAGAGAACAAAAATTAATCGTAAAAAGTTGACGAACCTATGAACCTAAATCTTCTAACCATCAAAAATATACAGTAAAACCTCTATAAATTAATAATGTTGAGACCAAGACATTTTATTAATTGATAGTGATATTAATTTATAGATATATTTTTAATTGTTTTTTTTAATTATGAATTGGAACAATTATAGCAAAATAAGATTAAACTTTCGGATGTTATAAATTTTATGGTTTAGGAATTGAACTTGTAATATTTATAAAGCATTATTGACAATAAATTACAAATACTATAAACAAATTGACTTATACACATGACATACATAAATTCAAATTTATGAATAATAATAATATTAATTCTCATATTTTAATAATCTGTCTAATTATCAAATTGTAAATGATGCATATCTAAAAATTAAAACTTTAAAATTTAATTATTTGTATGACATGTTATAAAATATTTTAGAGATATCATTATAGTTTGAAAATACAACATTACAAATGTTCTATAGAAATGAGTTTTAGGAGAAACATACACTATTATATCAGTATATATATATATATATATATATATATATATAAATTTACATGATTATTAATTTATGATATTATTGGGACCATATTTTACATTGAGATTTCAAAAAAATTATTATCTTATTATCTTATCGAATATTGTTAATTTTTACACTGGCCCGACTTGAGACTAGCAAAATTTATTAATTTATAATAATTATTAATTTATAGAGTATTAATTTATAGAGGTTTTACTGTAAATAATAATGAAGTTTAAATGGTTTAACCCATACCGACCATGGCTTAAAAAAAGGAATTAATATATACTGCATTATCTTCCAAAAAAACGTGACTGTCTTATCAAAGTTCAGTATAGAGTCGTGTTTCCGCAAAACGCTAGTCGGATATTAGTCAAGTTGATTTCGTTGAATATTTTCTATTATTTCAGAAATATATTTTATAATCCAACCTTCTCAAGTTATATGATATGGTTATTAATAAAATTATTTTAGAGAATATGAAAAAGAAAATCTAAAAAGTGATAACTCATATACTACCAAAGTACCAATAACAAGAATCTAAAAAGACTGTCCCCGATAAATCTCTCGTCTTACTACAACGATTGAGACCACGCGAAGACGCGGACCACTTCCCATATGGGCGGCATATGGCTACTGATGCGAACAAAATCAGAAATCCATCGTTTTTCCACGGCTCACGTTTTAAATGGGCTATCACAACGATATATATGAAGACAAGGTCTTGTTGTTTTTACTTTCGTAAAGGACAAGGTCTCATTGTCTGATTATAGATATTTTTTTAAGACGTTTCTAGTAGTATAGTTCGTAGTATGAGATCTAAATGTTAGAAGAATATACCTTATCTGATTATGTAATTGTTGTTATAAAAGAAAAATCAATATTGTAAAGATAAAAACAAATTATAAGAGATCATCTATATATAAATAGCAGGTTGAATGTGATCATACTTTAGGATTTATCGTTGATTATATAATTTTGAAAAAAAAAACTTTAGTTATACCGAAACGTGTTTTTTGCACCCATGATTCCAGTATGGTGGATCTATAAATAAGAATACCCTTAAGTTCAGTTCTCTAAGTTTCATCTTTTAACTCATCTCCCTTACATACTCTCTCTTTCACAAAAGAAGCAAATTTCGAAAATGAATTCCTTGATAACTCTCGTCGTCCCACTTTTACTCGTCTTTTTTTCTTCTCTCCTCTTTGGTAGTTCACAGTTATCTTATACTTTTTTCATTAGAGTAGAATATATGACTAATTTTAGAAGTTAAAATTTTGTATTTAATTATTTTGGCAGGAGACATCACTGGAGTGGAGAGCTCAAAGCACCATCATCAGCATCAGCGTAACTCATACAGTTCAACAAAGCTGTTTGTCTTTGGAAATTCTAACGTCGATACCGGAAACCTGCCGAAAAATTTATCTGAAGCATGGAGTGTCCCTTATGGTATCACATACCCCGGTACACCATCCGGCCGTTACTGTGACGGCCGTGTCTCTACCGATTCTCTAGGTACGTGCCTCTATGAACGTAACTAAAACATATCGATATTACTTCTTTTAATACGTACTGACCATAGATCTACCGGATGAGGACTAAGTTCCGAGGAATTGATCGATGAAATAATTACTATATATTGGTCTGATACTAAAATGTTAGAAAGAATTTGCTATTTTACTCATATTTGCAGTGTCACGTTCTAGTTGATTGTATTATGCGCTAGGCATCGGAAAAACTTGG
>NC_025697.1:1186441-1192023 GCF_000633955.1 Camelina sativa
TATATCTTTATCTAATAATGTAATCTGTATTTGTTTTTGTTTTTCAGTTCATTAATATATTAAATGGTCACTAGTGTTGCTAATTTACTTATTTGTTCGTAAAAATACAATTTCGTTGGAAAATGTGTGCAGCCAAATTTCTGAGGATAAAATCACCCATCCCTTATAAACTGAAAGATCACGCGGGACACGAACAGTTACAATATGGAATGAATTTTGCGTACGGAGGAACCGGAGTCTTCGACACGGTTTATATTAAAGGTTTGGATATGACGCATCAGATTAGTGTCTTCGAGAAACTCATTGGCGATATCTATTCTCCATCCGACCTTTCTTCTTCCGTCGCCCTTGTCAGTATTGCTGGCAATGACTACTTTACTCACATCTCCGACAATGGCTATGACTTGGTAAGGAACCACCACTATTTCTTATAAACTCAATTAATTAAATTTTATTATTTCTGAAATTNAAAAAAAAAAAAAAAAAAAAAAAAAAAAAAAAAAAAAAAAAAAAAAAAAAATCTTACAATTATATCTTTTGAACTGAACACTAATACAATTAAAAATCTTCTAATTTATAGACCTATATTTAAGTCTCTTCCAACTCCTTTTTTTTTTTTGAGATTCTAACAATCTACGTAGACAAAGATCTTCAATCTTGATCGTAATCTTAGAACCAATGATAAAATGAAAGTTAACTTGATTTCTGACTATTATCACAGAGCATCTTTCAATTTGTGAGGCGAGTCATCAATCAAATCGAGGTGAATTTGAAACGGATCCACGCCTTGGGAGTGAAAAAGGTAGCAGTACCATCATTACAGCCGCTCGGGTGCCTCCCCATGTACACCAGAGGCTTCTCATACCAGAAGTGCAACGATGTTATAAACGCCTTGACAATCGTACACAACAACGCCTTGCAGAAAGTAGTGGCTAGACTCAACAAGGAGACCAAGAATTCGCCTTTCATTTACCTTGACTACTACAAGGCCTTCTTGGCCGTCCTCAATAACAAAGGAGAGAATCCAGGTAAACAAACAAAAAAAAAAAAAACAGTATTCTAAATATAATAATTAAACCCCTATTTTCGAAGGCTTATATATATATATGTATATGGTTTATGGTAACTTAGGGATTACGAATTTTAAAATTCCATACGAGCCGTGTTGCGGAGGCAAAGGCTATTGCGGGACTCTGGACGAGAACGGTGGGAAGAATTATACCTTATGCGATGATCCTTCGTCTGCTTTCTTCTGGGATGAATTTCACCCTACTCAGGAAGGATGGAAGGCGGTTTACTCGGTTTTGACCAACAACCTCAAAGCACTTTTGGTTTGATCGAAGACCCGCAATATGCTTGAGATTTCAAAACTTCTTCATCGTTAAATACTTAAATGTCTCTACGTCTTTTGAGTATGTCTTTCTGTCAGTACTCCTCCATGCAAGGCACTATGCCTCTATCTTCTTATTGTGTGTTTAAGAATAAAAGTGTAAACTTGAGGAAATAAGACTGGAATAAAACACTCTTTGTATTATTATGCTCTGTCTTTACGCACTCTGTTTCTAGTTAAAGATTACATTTATACTACTTATGGAATTAATAATCTACTACGGGAATTCGTTCTTAAACTTTTATTAAGGGCCCTTAATCATTGGATTTTAAATCACTTTAAAATAACAATAGCAAAAATATGTAGTTCTACGTTCTACCATATGCTCTAGTTAAAGTAGATTTCGTTCGGTCCAGGATCTTCAATATGATAAAATAGAAAAACACACACATTGAAGCTAAGTCAACTCCTTTTTAAGGTTACTAGGCCACAAAGACATTAAGAACACTTCAATTGCAAACCTTAAAGTTCTCTCCTCCACATCTTTTCTCTTTGCTCTTCATTTCTTTTTGTCTCTAACAATTAAAAAAAAAAGAGTCTTTGATCTAAATTTTGAAATGTATTATCTGATGAAACTCTTCTTCTTGCTCTCTCTCTTCGTTGGTACTTTATCACTGGCGGAATTCCATAATATATCTAGCACAATTTGAATTTTGTGTTTTTTTTTTTTGCAGTAGGAATCAATGAATCTGAAGCATGGAGAGTCCAAAAATACTTGAATACCCAAAATATCCAAAAAAAATATTTTATGTAATATGTTAAAATTTAGCAAAAAATAATGAAATTTATCAAATTTTTAAGTATTTTTTCGGATATCTAATTGTTCGGGTAGTAATCGGGTTCTCAAACTGATCTGTGATACACCATAAGTATATTATTTCTTTTATTTTGTACCGTGAGATGTTATATTTTTTAATGTTTGGTCATTCGTGTTTAGATTAAATTGTAAAATAAAGTGATTGTGTTTTATTGAATGAAAATCAAATATATATATATATATATATATATATA
Organism: Camelina sativa; assembly: GCF_000633955.1. Classification (NCBI taxonomy): domain Eukaryota; kingdom Viridiplantae; phylum Streptophyta; class Magnoliopsida; order Brassicales; family Brassicaceae; genus Camelina; species Camelina sativa. Next base: position 1,188,843 of record NC_025697.1, read on the forward strand.
TATATTTTGTTTGGTTTTGATACATGGTATATTTGACGTATATCACACTTTCTTAAATTTATATATTGTTTTGCCTGTTTTTGTGTTCAATCTGTTTGTGTAGACTATGTGTCAAACGGACCAGCCCACTTACATCTGGACTTGCCCACGAGATTTACATCCTGCATGACCTTGCTACTACTCGCATAGGTTTGCCCGTTAAATCAGCAACCGCATAGGTTTGTCCACCAAAAATCGCAACCCGTATAGACTTGTCTGTGAAACCCTTCTTCAACTGTTTAATTTACCTCCCAAAATCTTTTATTGTCCCATGTGAATATGACAGAAAAATTTACCGTAGATCAAAAAATTATAAAAATCCTATTATTTCTTATTTTTAACACCATGTGTTTGCACGAACCCATGAACCTAATTAAATTTTCTAATCATCAAAAATATAAATAATAATATGACGTAAAAAAGAGGAATTAACATATAGATATATATATATATATATTGACTATTTTATCTTTAGCAAAAAAACGTGACTGTTATCAAAGTTCAAGTTATATATTATATAAATTCAAAGGAATTAATATAATATATATATATATATATGGGCTCTATTATCTTCCCCAAAACGTTTTGTCGGATATTAATCAAGCTAACTCCCGCAAAAAAATATTTTATGTAATATGTCAAAATTTAGCAAAAATTAATGAAATTTATCAAATTTTTAAGGATTTTTTTCGGGTACCTAGTAATTCGGATAGTAGTCGGGTTATAAAAGTTGTAACTCAAACTGATCTGAAATATACCATGGGTATATTATTTCTTTTATTTTATAACGCGAGGTGTTATATTTTTTAATGTTTGGTCATTCGTATTTAGATTAAATTGTAAAACAAAGTGATTGTGTTATATTGAATGAAAATCAAATATATATATATATTTTGTTTGGTTTTGTTCCACTATATATTTGACGTATATCACACTTTCTTAAATTTGTATATTGTTTTGTCTGTTTTTTTGTGTTCAATCTGTTTGTGTAGATTATATGTCAAATGGACCAGCCCACATACATCTGGATTTGCGTGCGAGATTTGCATCCTGCATGACCTTGCTACTACTCGCATAGGCTTGCCCGTTAAATCTGCAACCACATAGGTTTGTCCGCTAAAAATCGCAACCCGTATAGACTTGTCTGTGAAACCCTTTTTCAACTGTTTAATTTACCTCCCGAAATATTTTATTGTCCCATGTGACTATGATAGAAAAATTTACCGTAAATCGAGAAAAAAAAAATATAAAAATCCTATTATTTCTTATTTTTAACAGCATGTGTTTGCACGAACCCATGAACCTAATTAATTTTTCTAATCATCAAAAATATAAATAACAATATGACGTAAAAAACGAGGAATTAATATATATATTGACTATTTTATCTATAGCGAAAAAAACGTGACTATTATCAAAGTTTAAGTTATACTTCCTCTGTCTCACAAACATTGATGTTTTGGGATATTTTTTGTCCCACAAAGATTAATGTTTTGTAAACTTCAAGAAGTAATCACTGAAAATATTTAAAATTTTGAATTGTTATTGGTTTAAAATTAAATAATATCTGTTTAGTCAGAGAAAAAAATATATTTAAACTCAGTAATCATTGTTTTCTTAGAATGTGTAAAATGTTATAAACATCAATCTTTTAGGGACAGAGGGAGTATTATATAAATTCAAAGGAATTGATAAACTTATTCAAAGGAATTAAATGTTAGAATATATCTTATTTGATTATCCAATTGTTGTAATACAAGATAAATTCAATCTTGTAAAGACAAAAACAAAGTATAGATCATAAATTTATTTGCGACAAAAAAAAAGAGATCATCTATTTCTTAATAGCAGGTTGAATGTGATACTACTTAGGATTTATCATTGAATTTATAATTTAGAAAAAACTTTAATTAGTTATACCGAAACGTGTTTTTTGCACCCATTTGGATTTAAACTTCTTAAACAAAATCCAGTATGGTGGATCTATAAATAAGAATACCCTTAAGTTCATATTCTTCACATACTCTCTCTTTCACAAAAGAAAGAAACAAATTTCGAAAATGAATTCCGTGATAACTCTCGTCGTCCCACTCTTACGCTTCTTTTCTCCTCTTTGGTAGTCACAGTTATCTTATATATTTTTTTTTTCATTAGAGTAGAACTATATTACTGATTTTAAAAATTACAATTTTGTATTTATTTTGGCAGGAGACATCATCAGCGTAACTTATACGGTTCAACAAAGCTGTTTGTCTTCGGAAATTCTAACGTCGATACCGGAAACCTGCCGACAGACTTTGAATCATGGGGAGAGCCTTATGGTATGACATACCCCGGTACACCATCGGGCCGTTACTCTGACGGCCGTGTCTCTACCGATTATCTAGGTACGTGCCTATATGAGCGTAACTAAAACGTTAACTTATCGATTTCATTTCTTTTAATACGCACTGACCATAGATTAACCGGATGAGGACTAAGTTCCGAGGAACTGATGGATGAAATAATTATTATTTGTCTGATACTAAAATAATGTTAGAAAAAAATTGCTATTTGACTCCAATTTTCAATGTCACGTCCTAGATGATTGTATTCTGTGCTAGGCATCGGAAAACTTGTTTTTTTTTTTTGGGGCAAAAGTTTCTATATATATCTATATATATAACAAGTGTTATTATGATTGATTGTTTTAACTAAAAAAATCCTGAATTTGGAATTTCATTCTTTCTTTTTTTCAGTTTATTAAATGGTCACTGGTGTTGCTCATTTACTTATTTGTTATTCAAACACCTGTTCGTAAAAAAAAAAACATATTACGTTGGAAAATGTGTGCAGCCTTATTTCTGGGGATAGAATCACCGGTCCCTTATCAATGGAAAGATCACGTGGAGAAGGAACGGTTACAATATGGAATGAATTTTGCGTACGGAGGATCCGGAGTCTTCGACACGGTTTATATTAAAGGTTTGGATATGACGTATCAGATCGGTCTCTTTGAGAAACTCATTGGCGATATCTATTCTCCATCCGACCTTTCTTCTTCCGTCGCCCTTGTCAGTATTGCTGGCAATGACTACTCTACTCACATCACCGACGATGGCTATAGCTTGGTAAGGAACCACCACTATTTTTTTTTTTTTTT
>NC_025697.1:1192441-1192965 GCF_000633955.1 Camelina sativa
TTTTTTTTTTTTGGGGCAAAAGTTTCTATATATATCTATATATATAACAAGTGTTATTATGATTGATTGTTTTAACTAAAAAAATCCTGAATTTGGAATTTTATTCTTTCTTTTTTTCAGTTTATTAAATGGTCACTGGTGTTGCTCATTTACTTATTTGTTATTCAAACACCTGTTCGTAAAAAAAAAAACATATTACGTTGGAAAATGTGTGCAGCCTTATTTCTGGGGATAGAATCACCGGTCCCTTATCAATGGAAAGATCACGTGGAGAAGGAACGGTTACAATATGGAATGAATTTTGCGTACGGAGGATCCGGAGTCTTCGACACGGTTTATATTAAAGGTTTGGATATGACGTATCAGATCGGTCTCTTTGAGAAACTCATTGGCGATATCTATTCTCCATCCGACCTTTCTTCTTCCGTCGCCCTTGTCAGTATTGCTGGCAATGACTACTCTACTCACATCACCGACGATGGCTATAGCTTGGTAAGGAACCACCACTATTTTTTTTTTTTTTT
>NC_025697.1:1196124-1197531 GCF_000633955.1 Camelina sativa
TCACCCTGGGAATCAGTAACCTGATCCACTTGAACCTCAGACCCTTGATCCGTATGACCCCCCACACCCTGAGTTGGAGAAACAGCCCCCTCCTGGACACCGTTAAGATCAGACTTACCCATATCATCAAATTCACCATCCTCAAGCAAGTCATCATTGTCAACCTCAAAATCCATAGCCAGATCAGCCCCGGCATCTCCCTTAACAACACTCCCCTCAGCCTCCTTGTCCGCTGGTGGATCACTAGAGCTGGGGTCTCCCACAATATTATCAATTCGCATCGAACTATGCTCCACAACAGCCGCCTGTTTGACCTTAAAAAGAGGTTTAGGCCAAGCCGTACCAGCACTCTTTCGGTTAAGAACATAACCGGGGACCTTACCCGAACCCTCTCCATTCCCTGAATGTGTACCGCGATGAGAACCTTCCTCTCGACCAGTGACCTCACCGAAACTCCTCTTCTGACCCCAAGCGTGACCCTGTAGATGCTCTTGTTGACGAGGACGGTGAGAACCATTACCGTTAGAACTCTGACCTCCAAAACGTTGCTGGGGAAAATATCCAAATTCGCTAGAATCCGCAGACTGAAAATTCAGGGTCCTCTTAGCATGCTTTCTAGGCTTTTCCCAACCCCCAGCATTAAGATGTTGTTCTTGCTTCACAGCTGGAAATTGCCTTTGACTACCTCGACTATCCCTCTGCAAATCCGCACCTTGGACAGTAGCCCCCTTAAGAACCTCTGGACAGACCTTGGAATCATGGGTGATCCGGGAACAATGCTCACAAACCCCATTTAATTTCTCATACTCTAGTGAGACCACAATCTCGTCCCCAGTTGCAAAAGGCACCACCATCTTGAAGATCAGCGGATTGAACCCATTAACTGACACACATAGACTACCCGTTTCCTCATCAACCTCTTGAATCCTCCCAAGCTTCTTACCAACAGCCTCAAAAGTAGCCACCTCCCACAAATGCATTGGAATCCCTAACACTTTAACCCAGAAGTTGATAGCTGAAGGGTAGGAGGAAGAGATGACTGGCTCCCATCGAACCAGTGAGACCATCCAACCATCAAAATGGTATGGACCATTTTGCAAAACTGACAAAATATCTTCCTCATCCTCAAAATTAAACTGAAAAACCCCCTGACCTAAATCGGCACCAACCACCCTCTCTTCTAACTTCCAAATTTTTGGAAAATTAGCTATCAAGGACTCCATATTCTGACACACCGGATTCATGAGCCTACCAATAAGGGTCATCGAGAACTGCTGAATTCTCTGAGCCAAAACCAAACTGGAGATGGACACAGTTTCAGTACGAACCAGTGTTGCATTCTTCTTGCTGAAAACCAATTGAGCCATGATTCGCAGAAAAGAAATATAGCCACCCGCAAGAAAAACC
>NC_025697.1:1198666-1200042 GCF_000633955.1 Camelina sativa
ATTTTTTTTTTTTTTTTTTTGAGATTCTAACAATCTACGTAGACAAAGATCTCCAATCTTGATCGTAATCTTAGAACCAATGATAAAATGATAGTTAACTTGATTTCTGACTATTATTACCGGGCATCTTTGAATTTATGAGGCGAGTCATCAATCAAATCGAGGTTAATGTGAGGCGGATCCACGCCTTGGGAGTGAAAACGATAGCAGTACCTTCATTACAGCCGATGGGGTGCCTCCCCATGTACACCAAAGGCTTATCATACCGGAGGTGCAACGACATTATAAACGCCTTGACAATCGTACACAACAACGCCTTGCAAAGAGTAGTGGCTAGACTCAACAGGGAGACCGAGCAGTCGCCTTTCATTGTCATTGACTACTACAAGGGCTTCTTCGACGTCGTCAATAACAACGGAGAGATTCCAGGTAAAAGAAATAAAAGAAGAAAAAAAACAGTATTCTAAATAAAATAAACCCCTAATTTGAAGGCTTATATATATTTATATATATGTATTTGGTTTATGGAAATTTAGGGATTCCGAAGTTTAAAAGTCTATACGAGCCGTGTTGCGGAATCACCGGTTATTGCGGGACTGTGCACGAGAACGGTGAGAAGAATTATACCTTATGCGATGATCCTTCGTCTAATTTCTACTGGGATGGATTTCACCTTACTGACGAAGGATGGAAGGCGGTTTACTCGGTTTTGACCAACAACCTAAAAGCACTTTTACTCTTAAGTTCATATGCTTAAGATTTCAAATTTTCTGTCTGTCAAAAAAAAAAAAAAAAAAAAAGATTTCAAATTTTCTTTATCGACCGTTAAGTGTTTTCTTCTTTTATAGTTGTTATCTCTATGTCTTTCTGTCACTCCGGCATGCAAGGCTTTGTGCCTCTATCTTTTTATTGGGTGTTTAAGAATAAAAGTGTAACCTTAAGGAAATAAGATTGAAATAAAACACTCTTTACTATTATGCTCTGTCTTTACGCACTCTGTTTCTAGTTAAATATCACATTTATACTACTTATGGAATTAATTATGTACTTTAATTGTGAACTCGGGTCTTAAAACGTTTATAAATTAAGGACCCTTTTAATAATACATATTGGATTTTAAATCACTTTAAAATAACAATAGCAAAAATATGTACTTCTACCATATGCTCTAGTTAATGTAGGTTTCGGTTTCCGGATCTTCAATATGATAAAAACACACAGATTGAAGCTAAGTCACCTCCTTTTAAGGTTATTAGTCCACAAAGACATTAAGAACACTTCAATTGCAAACCTTAAAGTTCTCTCCTCCACATCTTTTCTCTTTGCTCTTCATTTCTTTTTCGTCTCTAACAAAAAAAAAAAAAAAAAAAAAGAAG
>NC_025697.1:1201895-1215336 GCF_000633955.1 Camelina sativa
GGGGGGGGGGGGGGCAAACAAAATTATCTTCTAAATGTAGAGTTGCTCAATTTTTATGTAGTATGCATGGCCGTCTTTTATCATGTGCAAATGGCGAAATCGAACATAATTAATTTTGATTCACAAATCTCTGTTTAATTAAAAATATAAATATAAATTAGGGTATATTCCACAAATACAAGATAAGAAACTACATTTTAAAGTTTAAAACAAAGATGATCTTAAAAAATGATATTATCCTAATACATTTATGTTTCATATCTTTATATGCTCTTCAAAAGATATTATCCTAATATAATTATTTACATCTTATATTAAGATATATATTATAATTTTTTTAATATTTTTACAAAAAAATAATTATGTAATCAACATTTATTGTTTTTTTCTAAATAGATAGTCACAATGCTATTGTGATTATTTATTTAATATGATCCTTTCCAATAACAGAAAATATGTAATAGTACATAATACAACGATAAATAAATTATACTTTAAAGATATTTTAGAACCATTTATACTGCAATCTTGGCGGTTTTACCACTTATACTCTAATTTTGGCACGCCTTTACCATGTGTAAAGTAAATTCCATCTTCTCTAACATCCCAAAAATTTGTTTTACCATGATCAACTGCGCCAGTAGGAGTTTGATATGCCCTAATACTTACAAATTTTAAGTTCGCCTCCCTTAAATCATAATTCATTTTGTTTGTGGTAAAAAATTCATCATGAAAACTATAATTGTAGATTTGTCCACGGTCTAAAAAAACTGTGAATAGTTGCTTGTTGTTCAATTTACAAAAGATATTGATTTGTTTTCCTGAACTAATTGAATTCTTAAATTGTACTAAATTTTTCCCAAACAGTTTTGCATTACCCATCCCGACATACAAAACCATGACACAAAAAAAATAAGAGAGGTGATTCATTTTTTCAACTAATTGTTGTGTTTGTTTAGTAGGGGTAATATGTATATAAAATATAGAATATTTTAACTTATACCTAGGTGTTGAGATGTATGTATATATAAATATATTTTGAAAGAAAAATTATATATAAATATAATAAATGTATTATGCAAAATTTAATAAATGTACTAAAACTTGAAAGAAATTAATACAAAATCCCATTTTAACTTAACTTTTTTGCTTTTTTTTCTTAGATATTTTACCAACAAAATATTGATAAAACTAAAACTTAATAATTGATTAGATTTACACTAAAAATTGTAAGAAATTAATACGAAGACCCATCTTATTTTTATTTTTTTAGCTTGAAAAAGAATCATTAAAAATAGGGTTAAACTTTCTAATAATTGGGCAAATATCATTTCTGAAATCTAGTTTTTATCTTTAGCTATTAAAAGCTTCCTTTTTAATAAATTTGTTGGAGTTTTGTTACAATCATTTATTATGAGATTAATTTATATTTTATACAAAGGATATGATGTCAAAGTTTTTCTTAACAAGACAGTATAAAAAGCGTTTGCTCAAAATCTTTCAATTGTTTGATGGAACAGTTCCTCTCCCTATCCATCTCTCTTCTATCCTATTTGGTAATTTACAATCATATTATATATATATAAAAAAAGATTTGAACAATATAATTTGAAAGAATTTTACCAAAGAAATATTTCTAGTCAACACAGACGAACACTTGATATAGAGATTAGTAATAATACATCCGAATTATGCCCCATGCGGTCACTGTGCATGTGAGTATGCATGTGTTATATATTTTCTAACGCATACGGTTACTGGTTACACTAGTAATCCTCAAATTGCGCTTCTTTAAACCCATCTACTCCACATACTCACTCTCGATTTCCGCTCCATTTTATTTGTCAACCTTTTAAATTTTCATTTATTTGTGTCCTTCGTAAAACACACACGCCAAAATCGTATCCTTCTTTAAAGGTTACTAGCTCTTAAGACTCTAAACAAAGCCCGATTAGAAAGAAGTTAAGAAAAAGGAATGAATTTTGCGTTCGGGGCTTCCAAACCCCTCTCCGCATAGTCCATTCCCCAATATAACTGCTCAGGTTAATTTATTGGTAGACATCGTCCTCGCCGGCCGTGTCGAAGGAGACATTACTCCCACCGACGTCTCTCTCATCAGCTACGCCGGAGGCGACTATATTTATTTCATTGACGAAAATCGCCCTGCCGCTGTGAGAATAACATTCATCTTTTTTTAGATGTCAAGGCTAATTACGTAATCAATTGTTCATATTCCTCTGCTTTTATATCGGCAAGGGTCTGGTTAAATCCAATTGGTTCATTAACATCGGTTTACACGTGGTTAAATTGAAGCATTAAAACGTTAATAATCTTCTCATTAAATCTTGCATGCAGGGAATGAAAGCATTAGTAGAGGAAGTCGTGGATCATTTACACGTTAATATGATAGTTTTGAGTGGGCTTCTGTTTAAGAAGGTAGCAGTAACATCGCTGCAGCCAATCGGATGCCTCCCTACTTATACCTCTGCATCATCGTTCAAGAGTTGCAACGAGTCACAAAGCGCATTGGTGGAACTCCACAATAAATTGTTGAGACAAGTCGTGGCCAAGCTCAACGAGCAGTCTAGGGTTATGAAGAAGGGGCAGCATTTCTTTATCATTGATATTCATCACGCCTTCATGACCGTTCTGAAGAACAAAGGTGAGAATCCACGTAATAAGGGTTTCACGTTTGATCTTCAATATCAAAACCTAGACTTATAGATTGTTTTGTGAAAATTCAGGGAGCAAAAGATTTAAAACCCCTTGATGAAGTCATGTTGCGAAGGTTTTTGTGGGCGATCGATGGACGGTGAAAAGTTGTATACCTTATGTGATGATCCTAAGTCTTTTTTCTTTTGGGATGAAGTTCACCCTACTCAAGAAGGATAGAGATCGATTTATTCGGTACTAGGGAACCCATTAACCGAGTCTAAGACCAAACCGTAAAACCACTTGTTGGTATTTAAAACCCGGATTTGTTCTTATGAAGAATACTTATAAAGAATGAAAAATAGTTGGTTTGTCCACGACTAAATAAAGGATGATTAGATCGTCTTCGTTCGAGGAACAAAAAAAATCATGACAAACTGTTTTTATGGACAAAGAGAGTTTTTCACTTTTTTTTTTCTCTCCACGTAAACAATAAATATGATTGCAATCTTTCATTCAATAACAGAATAAAGGAAATTGCAGCTAAAACAAAGATGAAATGAAAGATTTTTGTATCCACCTATACTCTAATCTTGGTATTTCTTTACCATGTGTAAAGTAAACTCCATCTTCTCTAACATCCCAAAAATTTTGCTTACCATGATCAAATGCACCATTAGCACCTTCGTATGCCCTAAACGAAACATTTCCAAGTAGCCCTTGCGTTAACTGACAAGCCATTTTGTTTCTGAGAACAAACATACCATGAAACTTATAATCGTAGGTTTGTCCAGGATCCATAAAAGGTTGAAATGGTTGTTTTGTGTTTAAAGTACAAGAGATTTGGATTTGTTTTCCAGGACTAAGAGAGTTCCTAAACTGGACCAAATTTTTTGAAAACAGTTTCGCATCACTCAACCCAACCCATAATACCATGACAAACAAAAAGCACGATAAGCCATTCATCATTGTGATTAATAAATTTTTGGGGTTTTTGAAAGGGTTGATAGGTTTTATATGAGAAAAAATATTCTAACTTATAAGAATGTGTAGGTGGTAATGTATTCTAAATCTAGAGAATAATATTGGTGAATGAACTGGTAGTGGTCAATTCAAGAGTATGCAAAATCTTCTAGGATTGTATTCTAAATCTGAAGAATGGTGGTGAGCTGGTGATGATTAAAATAACTTTTGGTTTATCATTTGATTATGGAGGTCTCAAAGAAATTGTTGTCTTATCTAAATTAGATATGACCTTATAAATTAAAATTTTACTAAAAATTGTGATAAATTAATAAGACTTCCAAATCTTTCTAATGAAAATTCTTCCTTCTTTTTTGTTACTTGGAAAAAACTGATTTTCTTATTTACCAAAAAAGGGAGATACGATTTGAAAGTCATAATGGTTCATCAGATAAATTACTTAAACGTTAGTTTTGTCTTAAAAAAAAAAAGATTAACTAGGTTTTTTTTTCAGGTATAAATTGTTTATTTACTACTGTGAAATTGTGAAGTTAACTAGCTTTATTAGGCGATTAAACTTTATTGGGTATAATTAAGTTTATGATGTATAAACTTATTTTCGTCCTTGACAAATAGAGAAGCTTTTGCCCCAAATCTTGCAATACATATTGATTAAACCCTTCAATTCCTTTCGCTCTTAATTTTCTTTTCTCTCCTCTTTGGTAACTTCTATATATATAATCATCATTAGCTATTCCAGAAGCTTCTCACCGCCGGCAACATTTACTCTCCCTCTAACCTTAATTCTTCTATCGCTCTCGTCAGCGTTGCCGGCAATGACTATTTCTATATAACGGCTCCTTCGCAGTAAAATACATTACAGATTTTCAAATTTGATCCTTTAAAAACTGTAGTTATTTTAAGGGTTTTGTGTGATTGGTTTTTGTTAAAATTGTAGGGAGCACCAAATTTGAAACCCCGTTGAAGCCGTGTTGCGAAGGTGATTGTGGGCATGTGGACGAGAAGAATGTCAAGAAGTATACTCTTATGTAAAGATCCTAAGTCTGATTTCTTATGAGATAAACCTTCACCCTAGCCAAGAAGGATGGAGATCGATCGGTTTACTCAGTGTTAGGCAAACCTCTAACCGAGTTTTTGACCAAAGTGTAAATCACTTCTCGTTATCTAAAACCCCAACAATGTATTGGCAATACAAAGATACTGTACATATGTATTTGATTCGAATTCAATTATTTATCGAATTTATCTTTTATTTGAAGCGTTTTTAAGAAAATAAGTTAAATGGACTTTATAGTTCGATTCATATTTGGTTTTTACTTCTTTTTATATCGAGTTTTTACTTTGAAGAGCTCGAAAAGCAAGAGAGGATGCTGGTTTACAAATTAGAATAGTGTCTCTACTGATAATTACAATATATTTTCTTTAAATTTTCATATAGGGCGGCTGGGCTGGACATCTAAACCCTCACGTGTGTTAAATAAATATGATGTATCCATTTTTTCAGGGAGTTTTGCCTGGAATATTTTAAGCCTATTTGATTAAATACACTATGTTAGTGGGATTAGGTAAATATGTATATGATTGGTTGTTATTATAAAAATCAAAACCCACTGGGGTAATAATACAGAAAACATACGAGGAATTAATAAACACGTTCGCTGTTGTTGGGACAATAAATCAACACACACACAAAAAAAAAAAAAATAAATAAAGATAGTTAATAATCAAGGACGACGGTATGCGAATATTCCACTGGCGAGGATAAACAAAAGTCTTGTTTCTACTTTTACGGTACGCGTCCACGTTTTGGTCTTGTTCTTCAACATAAAAACATATGGAAAATAAATATAAAGCTTACGGAAGTCNCTTTTTTTTAAAAAAAAAAAAAAAAAAAAAAAAAGCTTACGGAAGTAAGAACTATAATTTCAGCCTACAAATTTGAAGGCGTACCGTGTGATGATGAAAAATAGTATAAGTTACGATAGTCTTCCTGCTTCAAACAAATAAATTTGATAGATTGGGTGACGTTGACATCATACTAAAACTGTAGTATAAAATTTCAAAATGAACGTCGAAAACTAAGAAATAAAAAATTGAATTGGAAGTTTCACAAATTTAAGGATTAAACTATGATCTATAATTTTATTATTATTAAAAATTGAAAGTCAATTCAATAAAGCATATTTTTGAAATATATATATATATATATATAATTTTAATGTTTTAAAAGTATATCACTAAAATGCCAAATATATTATTTTTTTAAAAAGAATTTAACGTCCCGTCAGTTTCGGCAAAAAAAATATATTGCAATGTACACCAATTTTTAAAAAAATCTCCACAAACAACTCTATACCAACTGTTTTTTTGGACAAAAACTCTATACCAGCTAAGGCCATTTGTATCTCTTATCCTAATTGTAATAGTAATCACACTCAGAAATTAAACAAAGATAATTAAGAAACTCAACAAAAAGCAATTTTTTTTTTTTTTTTCTCAAACAAGACCTTGTTATATTAATTAAGAAACTCAAATGGTTCAAAACAAAATTGAATAAAACACGACTTTTGTTTTTGTTTTCAAGAACGAATAAAACACAAAGACTAAAGATACAAAAGTTTCACAATCAACTCTTAATGGTTACTACTATATAAAGCCACAAAGAACATTAGTGAGAACACGATTCAATTTCAATTCTCTCTTTTAAAAACCCATCTTCTCTCTTCCACTTACTCTCTCTCTCTCTCTCCCTTCGCCTTTCCTTTTTGGTCGTTAAAAGAGAACTCTTTGCTCTGAATCTTGAAAAATGGATCCTTTGTTCAAACTCTTCTTCTCTCTCTTCCTCTTTCTATTAACTTCGCTCCTATTCGGTAATATAACTTACGTTTCATCTTATAGCTCTCATCACAACAAATTTCTTGGAACCATTTTTTTTAATTTTTGATTTAATTAAGCAGGAGAAATCAATGGAGTTGAGGGTTCCAATCAAAATCATCACTTGTATGCATTTAGACCAACGAAGCTGTTTGTGTTCGGAGATTCTTATGCCGATACCGGAAACATTAAGAAGTCTCTCGCTAGTTCTTGGAAATTCCCTTACGGTATCACTTTCCCCGGAAAACCCGCCGGTCGTTTCTCCGACGGCCGCGTTGCCACCGATTTTTTAGGTAACGACTCCTCGTCAAAAACTTTAACTTATATCATCCTTATGCTATATGAAATATTATGAATCTTGGTTTTATAATTATTTCAATTAAATTCCTAATCAAATTTGTTGACAAAAATTAACAGTCCTAATCAATTTTATTAACCAACCAACACTAAAAGTCTCCTGCTGTAATAGTGTAATTACGTACTTGACATACTTTAGTGTTAGCCTTTTAGGATATACATACAATATGTGGAAATGGGTAAGTAAATGATTGATAAGTGTTTAAGTACCTAACTAATCGATGTTTTAGCTTCGTTTAAAATTATAACAGTATAGATGTGTGAAAATGATGAGACGTAAATCGTAATATTTAAATAAGGTACAAAAAACAATGATGGAAGGAGTGGTCTAGTGTTAATCCAGTGCGCGACTCACTTTTGGTTTCTTTCTTCTCGCCATCTTCTTGTTGTACTTTGCTTTTTATTAAAGCTTTTTTTTTTTTACTTTCTTTTTCTGTTTATTAATCTTAAAAACTATTTATATTCTCCTTTTCCCCTTGTAACATGTTTTTATATTTATATAATCATATATATTCCTTAGTATGTGTTTGTGTCTCTATGCACATACATTAATTGAGAAATTTAGGAGTCATTTCTTTATCTTGTGTTTTTTTTTTCTTTATCTTGTGTTAGTTACAGTAATTGGTTTACCTTCGTGGCCGGTTGGGGATGTTGAATCTTTTATTTGTTCTCGTATTTATTTCAATATTTGGTTAGTAAAGGGAGATTTAGTTCGAACATTTACCAGTTGTTGTACTATATATAAAATTATTAATAACTATTCATTGTAACACACGCATCATGTAAATATTAAGAACTATACGTTGGAAGGATTAAATAAAAGTATAAACTTGATAGTATAAGATAAATGTATTATTATGGAAAGAAACATACCGATACTCATACTCTGCTTCTTTACGTATACGTTGTCAATTGTCATCATTTTAAAACCATAATGAATCTTAACGAAAAAAAATTACTTTTTTTTTAATACAAGTTTAACACGTTAGTAAAGGTCACAGCAACATGTATCTTTTCTGGTATGCTATAACACCTAACACGTATCAAAATATATTTTTTCATGCATTGTATTCGGTGCTATCAAATTATTTTGTTCTCTACTTGTCTTTTATATATATCTTCGTCATAAAGGTTAAAATTTTCTATTTTTATTATTATGTTTGTTATACTCTCATGAATCATGATAGCGCACCACTTAGCATCAACAAAGCAACACACTTCAAGCTTTTCTTTTTCTCATCTCTTTTATTATCATATAAAAAGACTATAAAGCTAAACACCAACATATGCGCTGTCAAAGTACCATACATTATATAGTTTAATGAACAATATTTCAGAAAAAGTCTTATGTCAATAGTCTTTCTATATAAACTTCTTAGGATGAAAACTTAATTATAAAATTTGCATATCGTCAACGATGATGTGCATCACGTTTTGGTTTTCGAGATACTTGTAAAATAAAAAAGATTTTTAAAAGACTCAGATTGCAAATTTAAATCAATTTATAATCTAAGAACTGGCGTATTCTTATCAGTTATTCCATTGTTTCTTATTAATTAATAACCGAGTCGGATATGAGTATATATGATTAATGAGGTTGTGACTTGTGAAGTCAAATAGTCATCGTTAATTTAAGGGTAATTATTACTGTATAAAACAACTAATAAACATGGATTATTCATATTCAGCTTAAGTTTAAATTAAATGGAAAATATCAATTTTTTTTTCCTTTTTTTTTTCTGTAGCAAAATTCGTGGGTATAAAGTCACCAATCCCATACTTCTGGAAAGATTACGCGGGAAAGAAACGTTTACAGTACGGTATGAATTTTGCGTACGGAGGAACCGGAGTGTTTAACACTCGGACTCCATTGCCAAACATGACCACTCAGATCGATATCTTCCAGAACCTTCTTACCACCGGCGACATCTACTATCCTTCCGAGCTTACTTCCTCTTTTGCTCTCGTCAGTGTCGCCGGCAACGACTACTCCAACTTCATCGCCCTAAACCGCCCTGCCTCTGTAAGATCATTAAAACATTTCGTATATTGTTTTCATTTATCTTATCGTTTACATGTATATATTCATTATTTTTACATTCGTTACATCTTACAGGAATTCCCAGCATTCATAAAGCAAGTTGTGGATCAAACAGAGGTGAATTTGAGGAGGATCCACGCTTTGGGAGTGAAAAAGATAGCAGTACCATCGCTGCAGCCGCTTGGTTGTCTCCCTCCCTTCACCGTCTTATCCTCGTTCCAGCGTTGTAACGAGACACAAAACGCTTTAGTCAACCTCCACAACAACTTACTGCAACAAGTTGTGGCAAAGCTTAATAGCGAGACCAAGCAGTCGAATTTCATTATTCTTGATCTCTACAATGCTTTCTTGACTGTGTTCAAGAACAAAGGAGCTAATCCAGGTACATTGCAAGTTTTGTTTTCTTGCATTTTTTTAGTCCTTTAAACAACCTTTTCTTGAAAGTCTTATCGGTTATGTGGAAAATGTTAGGGAGTACGAGGTTTGAGAGTCCGTTGAAGCCGTGTTGCGTAGGTGTGAGTCGTGAGTATAACTGTGGAAGCGTGGATGAGAAGGGAGTGAAGAAGTACATGGTATGTGATAATCCTAAATCTGCTTTCTTTTGGGATGGACTTCACCCTACTGAAGAAGGATGGAGATCGGTTTACTCGGTTTTACGCGAAAGTCTTACGGCGTCTTTGATTAAAGCGTGAGAAACAAAACAAACATAAACACACTTTTTCTCTTAGGTTTCTTCTTATGGAGCTCAATGTTTTAGCTCTCTGTTTCTGGTTTTTCAGTATCTCTTCATTCATTTTGTGTTTGTGTGTGTTAAAGATTGTGTGACTAATAAAATCTCTAAACTTGTTCATTTCTATTACTCATTCACATCCTAATTAAGTGTAACTAATATACCGAAAAAAAAGGTGGAACAAGATCCTAATAACAAGCCAAAGGACTCTCAGTCTTATTATGCTAATTACTTAGCCTAAGAAAACAGTTTAAAAGATTAGTGGCTGTTAAGTATTGTTCTCTTTGATTTATTAACGTTATAGAGTGTAGACCTTCTTATTTAGCCAAAAGCAAATCTCAGTTTTAAAATCTAAAAAATATGGTTTCGGATCAGCATTTACGGTTGTTTATACTCTGTTTTTGCCTTGTTAACACCGCGTTTATATCAGCCACTGAAGATGAAAACAACGAGAGAAAGGTAATAATGTAAGAGTGAAGAGTTTTGTGTTCATGTGTTCTGTGATGAGCCGATCAATGGTTTTAAATTACTAAATCACTCATGAGTTTGTTCTGTTTTCTCTGTCTTTATAGCCTTACATTGTGTACATGGGAGAAGCAACTGAGAATTCTCATGTTGAAGCCGCACAACACCATCACAATCTTCTATTGACAGTGATCGGAGAGTAAGAACCAGCTCTTACTCATAAAATAGCCATTGATTTATCCGGATTTTTTATTCAAAGTTGTATACTTTTTTGCAGCGAGAGCAAAACACGAGAAGTTAAGATATATAGCTATGGGAAGAACATTAATGGATTCGTGGCAAGGCTTTACCCTCATGAAGCAGAGAAGCTATCACGTAAATAACAAACCTGTAAAATAAAATTGTGTGTTTAAACTTGATGTGATTAGTGATTGTTCTTTTCTTGATTTGTTTATTTGCAGGCGTAGATGGAGTTGTATCGGTTTTCAAGAACACTCAAAGACAGCTTCACACGACAAGATCATGGGACTTTCTAGGGTTTGTTGAGTCTAAATACAAAAGAAGTGTAGCAATAGAGAGTAATATCATTGTGGGAGTTCTTGACACAGGTAAGTTAACTGAGAACTCCAATCTGAAGATATCGGTAAAACAGGATTTATAATATCTTTTGTTCTTGTGATAAGGGATCGATGTAGACTCACCAAGCTTTGATGACAAAGGAGTTGGCCCTCCTCCAGCTAAATGGAAAGGAAAATGTGTAACCGGAAACAACTTCACTCGTTGCAATAAGTACAAATGCTCTGTTTTTCCATCATCCTCTGTTTCTGCAACCTCTCTTTTTCTTTTCCTTAATTTGGGTTTTGGTTTACAGTAAAGTGATAGGCGCAAAGTACTTCCACCTTGATCAAGAGGGACTTCCTGATGGCAAGGGAGACTCTCCCGCGGATTACGACGGTCATGGAACTCACACATCTTCCACAATTGCTGGCGTTTCAGTCTCCAGCGCTAGTCTCTTCGGAATTGCTAATGGAACGGCTCGTGGAGGTGTTCCTTCAGCTCGAATAGCCACTTATAAGGTTTGTTCTTTTGCGGTTCAATCGTTGCTCTGTTTTCTTGGAATAGAAGGAATATCTAAAGACACGTTATGCTCTGTTTCAAATTAAGGTGTGCTGGGAATCAGGATGTACAGACATGGACATGTTGGCGGCATTCGACGAAGCTATTTCTGATGGGGTTGATGTAATATCGATTTCAATCGGAGGAGCCTCGCTTCCGTTTTTCCAAGATCCAATTGCCATTGGAGCGTTTCATGCTATGAAAAGAGGGATCTTGACAATGTGTTCTGCAGGCAATAACGGGCCAGGTCTCTTCACAGTTTCCAACCTTGCTCCGTGGGTAATGACTGTCGCTGCCAACTCACTCGATCGGAAGTTTGAAACTGTTGTCAAACTCGGCAATGGCCTCACCGCATCTGTAAGTATATCTCTTTCAAGAACTGAAGTATCATCTTAATCTTTGCTTGTATGGCGAGTAAGGTAAGAGTTCAAGATCTCTTTTGCAGGGAATCTCGTTAAATGGATTCTCTCCAAGAAAGACAATGTATCCATTAACAAGCGGTTCGCTTGCGTCTAACTTATCTGCAGGAGGCTATGGAGAGCCTANAGACACGTTATGCTCTGTTTCAAATAAAGGTGTGCTGGGAATCAGGATGTACAGACATGGACATGTTGGCGGCATTCGACGAAGCTATTTCTGATGGGGTTGATGTAATATCGATTTCAATCGGAGGAGCCTCGCTTCCGTTTTTCCAAGATCCAATTGCCATTGGAGCGTTTCATGCTATGAAAAGAGGGATCTTGACAATGTGTTCTGCAGGCAATAACGGGCCAGGTCTCTTCACAGTTTCCAACCTTGCTCCGTGGGTAATGACTGTCGCTGCCAACTCACTCGATCGGAAGTTTGAAACTGTTGTCAAACTCGGCAATGGCCTCACCGCATCTGTAAGTATATCTCTTTCAAGAACTGAAGTATCATCTTAATCTTTGCTTGTATGGCGAGTAAGGTAAGAGTTCAAGATCTCTTTTGCAGGGAATCTCGTTAAATGGATTCTCTCCAAGAAAGACAATGTATCCATTAACAAGCGGTTCGCTTGCGTCTAACTTATCTGCAGGAGGCTATGGAGAGCCTAGGTAATCAATCTCAATAACAGAACAAAAGCCTAAATCTTTCTCAGATTTTTACAGTCTTGATCGTCATAAAACGGTTGTGAGTTTATATACAGTACATGTGAGTCCGGGACATTAGGGGAGGATAAAGTGATGGGGAAGGTAGTTTACTGTGAAGCAGGACGTGAAGAAGGAGGCAGTGGAGGTCATGGTCAAGACCATGTAGTGAGAAGCTTAAAAGGAGCTGGTGTGATCGTTCAACTTCTAGAACCGAGTGATATGGCGACTTCAACTCTCATTGCTGGCTCTTATGTCTTCTTTGAAGACGGTACAAAGATCTCTGAATACATCAACTCCACCAAGTAATCAGTCAATCTTATCTCTCAATGTCTCTCTTCTTATTTCTGTCTCTCGTTGGTGTTGTTCCTCACACATTCAAACTTATCAGAAATCCTCAAGCAGTTATCTTCAAGACAAAAACAACCAAAATGGTAGCTCCTTCAATTGCTTCTTTCTCAGCAAGAGGACCTCAACGAATCAGCCCCAACATTCTCAAGGTTTTCTCTTCACCCTTTCTATCTCATCTGTTCTCAAAGGTTCCTCCAAGTGATTTCAATTGATCCCGGTTTTGTCGACAGCCTGACATTTCAGCGCCGGGACTAAACATTCTCGCGGCATACTCGAAGCTAGCATCTGTAACCGGTTATTCAGACGACAATAGAAAAACACTTTTCACCATAATGTCAGGAACATCAATGGCTTGTCCTCACGCAGCAGCTGCAGCAGCTTATGTCAAATCATTTCATCCTGATTGGTCTCCAGCCGCAATCAAATCCGCCCTTATGACTACAGGTAACAATACCACCTATACTATCAAACAAAACTTCAAAATCTTCTTCAAGTAACATAAAGTTCCAATCTTTACACTCCTCACAACTAACAGAAAGTTCCAACCTTTACACTCGTTACAGCTACTCCAATGAGGATCAAAGGAGACGAAGCAGAATTAAGTTACGGGTCGGGTCAAATAAACCCGAGAAGAGCGATTCACCCGGGTCTAGTCTACGACATCACAGAGGACGCATACCTAAGATTCCTCTGTAAAGAAGGGTATAACAGCACAAGCATCGGACTTTTAATCCGCAATAACAAGAACAACACGACGAAGACGGA
>NC_025697.1:1215566-1217541 GCF_000633955.1 Camelina sativa
ACTCCAATGAGGATCAAAGGAGACGAAGCAGAATTAAGTTACGGGTCGGGTCAAATAAACCCGAGAAGAGCGATTCACCCGGGGTTAGTCTACGAGATCACTGAGGACGCATACCTAAGATTCCTCTGTAAAGAAGGGTATAACAGCACAAGCATCGGACTTTTAATCCGCAATAACAAGAACAACACGACGAAGACGGAATACAGATGCGAGAATTACAAACGAGGGTTAGGATCCGACGGGTTAAATTACCCGTCAATGCACAAGCAAGTGAGTTCCACGGATACGAAAGTATCAGAGGTTTTTTACAGATCAGTGACGAACGTCGGATACGGACCATCGAACTACGTGGCTAAGGTTTGGGCACCGAAAGGTTTGAGAGTTGAGGTTGTGCCTAAGGCTATGAGTTTCGAGAGGCCTGGAGAGAAGAATAATTTTAAGGTTATGATTGATGGAGTTTGGGATGAGACGATGAGAGGGATTGTGTCTGCTTCTGTGGAATGGGATGATTCGAGAGGGCATCTTGTGAGAAGTCCAATTCTGTTGTTTCGATCAGGTAACAATTACAATTAAGAAAGACAAGACCCTTTTTTTTAGATCATTGTTTGTCTTTTACATTGTTAGTGTTAATTCTTTTAAAGTCTAGTGTTGTTGAAACTTGAACTAAATAGGTAATAATTTTTGGGAGAATAATAGTAACAACTGTATATATATGTTTATGGACAAATCAAGAAACATGCACTGACTAGGTAAATAAGTTTGATGACCAATCTGAAGTGTTTTCAACAAGTTTGATGGACCAAACAATGTGAAGAAAGAAAAGATTGGAGAAGTGAATTGAATGACTTACAATTTTATTCCTGAACCAAACAATGTGAAGAAAGCGAGCCAAGCCAATAACAAATAATGTCCCACTCTGTTATCATAATAGCTTAAATGACATGAAGACACTCAAACTCAAAGCCTTCACACTAGCTTAATTGTTTTATATCTTGGTGGCGAAAGAAAGGCCTTCCTTAGCCAACACATCAAGGCTTTCAACTGAAGGTTGTGCTCGTGCAACCTTAGCAATTGCCTGGTTCTCTTCAGGAGTTCCACCTTCTACAAATGCTCCAACCACTTTCCCTTCTTTAATCCAGTAGCTCCCGAATTTTGGCTTAGGCGATTTCGGGTCATTGTCTCCAAACATTACGGTTTCTCCAACGTTGTCACCGTAGAATTGCCATGAGAGATCAAAGGCTCGAGAGTAGAAGTATGGAAGATAGTCATATTCCGGGATCGAGTTCCCTTCTTCTGCAGCCTTTATTGCCTACAAAATCATACAAGTCGATTCAATACAACTCACTCATATTATACTTAAAGACTGGAAGGAGAAGCTTTTTGTTATCACTACCTTAACGGCTTGTTCAGCGGATTTGCGAGCATGGTCAACGTGTTCAACGCGTCTCATATCGTTGTAGAGTTTCATTGGGAAGGTGGCTACATCACCAATGGCGTATACATCTGGGACACTTGTTTTGAAAAACGCATCAGTCTGCAATCAAAGATGAGTTACAATAATTATATACTTCAGATGCTATATATCAATATATCATGATACTGCAGAATAATGGAGAATGTAAATCACAAACCTTCAAACCACCCTTCTCCTCTTCAACTTGACCTTTAAAGAGTGATATAATCGGTCTACCACCGACACCAACGATCACGATATCAGCTTCTAATGTTCTTCCGTCCTTCAGTTTCACCTCAGTGACCTGCATCATTAATACAATAGAGTGATATTGTTAGAAACAGTCAAGAGATAAAACTATTGCTTGTCAAGTTTGAATAGTGATGTTAGTAGCTAACCTCTCCATTTGAGTTGGTACTGAAACCAGATGCAACAGTGCCTTTGACAATGTTGATTCCTTTGTTGGCGTAGTAACCCTCGTAGAAGGAAGCAATGCCAGCGGTGAAAAGCCGAGGCACTTTT
>NC_025697.1:1223526-1237171 GCF_000633955.1 Camelina sativa
ACTCCAATGAGGATCAAAGGAGACGAAGCAGAATTAAGTTACGGGTCGGGTCAAATAAACCCGAGAAGAGCGATTCACCCGGGGTTAGTCTACGAGATCACTGAGGACGCATACCTAAGATTCCTCTGTAAAGAAGGGTATAACAGCACAAGCATCGGACTTTTAATCCGCAATAACAAGAACAACACGACGAAGACGGAATACAGATGCGAGAATTACAAACGAGGGTTAGGATCCGACGGGTTAAATTACCCGTCAATGCACAAGCAAGTGAGTTCCACGGATACGAAAGTATCAGAGGTTTTTTACAGATCAGTGACGAACGTCGGATACGGACCATCGAACTACGTGGCTAAGGTTTGGGCACCGAAAGGTTTGAGAGTTGAGGTTGTGCCTAAGGCTATGAGTTTCGAGAGGCCTGGAGAGAAGAATAATTTTAAGGTTATGATTGATGGAGTTTGGGATGAGACGATGAGAGGGATTGTGTCTGCTTCTGTGGAATGGGATGATTCGAGAGGGCATCTTGTGAGAAGTCCAATTCTGTTGTTTCGATCAGGTAACAATTACAATTAAGAAAGACAAGACCCTTTTTTTTAGATCATTGTTTGTCTTTTACATTGTTAGTGTTAATTCTTTTAAAGTCTAGTGTTGTTGAAACTTGAACTAAATAGGTAATAATTTTTGGGAGAATAATAGTAACAACTGTATATATATGTTTATGGACAAATCAAGAAACATGCACTGACTAGGTAAATAAGTTTGATGACCAATCTGAAGTGTTTTCAACAAGTTTGATGGACCAAACAATGTGAAGAAAGAAAAGATTGGAGAAGTGAATTGAATGACTTACAATTTTATTCCTGAACCAAACAATGTGAAGAAAGCGAGCCAAGCCAATAACAAATAATGTCCCACTCTGTTATCATAATAGCTTAAATGACATGAAGACACTCAAACTCAAAGCCTTCACACTAGCTTAATTGTTTTATATCTTGGTGGCGAAAGAAAGGCCTTCCTTAGCCAACACATCAAGGCTTTCAACTGAAGGTTGTGCTCGTGCAACCTTAGCAATTGCCTGGTTCTCTTCAGGAGTTCCACCTTCTACAAATGCTCCAACCACTTTCCCTTCTTTAATCCAGTAGCTCCCGAATTTTGGCTTAGGCGATTTCGGGTCATTGTCTCCAAACATTACGGTTTCTCCAACGTTGTCACCGTAGAATTGCCATGAGAGATCAAAGGCTCGAGAGTAGAAGTATGGAAGATAGTCATATTCCGGGATCGAGTTCCCTTCTTCTGCAGCCTTTATTGCCTACAAAATCATACAAGTCGATTCAATACAACTCACTCATATTATACTTAAAGACTGGAAGGAGAAGCTTTTTGTTATCACTACCTTAACGGCTTGTTCAGCGGATTTGCGAGCATGGTCAACGTGTTCAACGCGTCTCATATCGTTGTAGAGTTTCATTGGGAAGGTGGCTACATCACCAATGGCGTATACATCTGGGACACTTGTTTTGAAAAACGCATCAGTCTGCAATCAAAGATGAGTTACAATAATTATATACTTCAGATGCTATATATCAATATATCATGATACTGCAGAATAATGGAGAATGTAAATCACAAACCTTCAAACCACCCTTCTCCTCTTCAACTTGACCTTTAAAGAGTGATATAATCGGTCTACCACCGACACCAACGATCACGATATCAGCTTCTAATGTTCTTCCGTCCTTCAGTTTCACCTCAGTGACCTGCATCATTAATACAATAGAGTGATATTGTTAGAAACAGTCAAGAGATAAAACTATTGCTTGTCAAGTTTGAATAGTGATGTTAGTAGCTAACCTCTCCATTTGAGTTGGTACTGAAACCAGATGCAACAGTGCCTTTGACAATGTTGATTCCTTTGTTGGCGTAGTAACCCTCGTAGAAGGAAGCAATGCCAGCGGTGAAAAGCCGAGGCACTTTTATTCAAAGACAAAACAAAAAGGAAAGATGCTAAGCAAAGAAAGAGCGATGAGAATTGTATGTTAATGGTTTGGCTTAAAATGAATTCACTTACTGCACCAAGGTTCTGGATAAACCATGGTAACGTCGAGGTTGTTAGCCTTCAGAGCAGCACTGAGTTCAAGACCAATGTAACCACCACCAACAACCACAGCGTTTCCTTTTTCCTTAACTTCCATTGCATAAGCAAGGTGATCAGCATCTTCGAGTTCTCTCAGGTAAAAAATATTCTTAGCATCTGCACCTGGGACGCCAAAATCTGACAACCTTATGACCTGCACAATTAAACAAATTCCTTATAACAAGATTCAAGAAAAGAGGACTTGGATGGAACATTCCAAAGTAAGAGGAAAAGGAGAGTTTTTTGTGCTCACAGAAGAACCAGTTGCAGCTAGCAAAGTTTGGTACTTGAAGACTTGTCCAGTACCACTAACAAGAGTCTTTGCAGCAAGATCCGCTTTGACAATCTCTGTTCCCAAAATCAGCTCAATACCTGCAAAAACATGATGAGCACGTAGAATATTACACATAAGAGTAAAGACAGAGATTGTGTAATCAAAAGCACACTCCTACCTTTCTCTTTGTACCACATAGGGAACTGTCTCTCTCCTCCACTTCCAGCACAGACATAGAAACCAGGAAGTGTAGCTTTATCTGTGTACCATGAAAACAATAATCTAATTAAAAAAACCAAGCACATACTAAAACTAAAACTCAATTGATGTAAATCAACAAAGATGTAGAAACGAATATTAACTGTCGAGGTGAATATATCCTTTGCTAAGTGCAGGACGCTCATAAGGAGGCACCTGTGTAACACAAAAAGCACACCAATATTATTAAATCACAAGAATCCTGAAGAAGCTAGCCTAAAATAAAGTTCTAAGTCCTAGGAAACGTACTTGTTCCTTGGAAATGATGGCAAGTTCACCAGGCTTAACACCTTGGTTAAAGAACTCTCTAGCCGCGTATCCCTGTGAATATCAAGAACACCCCCAAAACAACAACAAGAACAAAACTGAATTAAGTAAGACATAGTTCCTAGTTCTAGACTAGACTAGATCTAGAGACTAGAGATACAATCAGTGAAAACTTCCTCGAGTGATGAGGATTCCGAAAAGCGAACTATACAGTGGTAATGATTCGTAAGCGAAAAGATAAAGCACAATTTCCGATAAACTAAAGAACAGAGAGACTTACGGCGGCGACACCACCTCCGACGATCACATACTTGAAGCTCTTCTCTTCAGCCATTGACGCGATCGAATCGTCTCTTTTTTGGTTTTTAATTTAATTTCAGTTTTTGTCTTTTTAGCTTTCCTTTCTCGGATCGGAGGAACGTGATTGGTCAGGTGGGGGGCTTTTATAGACGGCTTTGTTCTGTCTAGAAGGAATCTTTACACGTGGCATATTTTAAGCCGTTAGATTATCCCGTTTCGTGGAGAAACCGAAATCGAAATCAAAATCTGCGTCTAATATTCTTTGGTCGATGATGTGAAATGGACAATTCATATTTAAATTCCAGTACGATCCGGCTTGTTGATACCTTTCATATTTGGAGATTATTATTATTATTATTTTTTTTAATTTACACAAAGCAAAGAGAAAGAAATCAAATCAATATTCTACTTTCTCAGCAGCCCACTAGTCAAATTGATGAATAAAGTAAAATATCTTTGAAGGAGTTGTTTGGTTGATTTTTTTTTATTTGAACCAATTTCATAATAACTTTGGATATAAAAGCTAACAACACAGTTAAAACAAGAAAACCCCCGATAGGACAAAAAGAATATGTAATATTGTAATCCACTAATCATTAAGTTTTGTTCAAAGAAACTATTAATAACCTTTAATTCTAAAACTACAACCAAACGGGCTTTAATTCCTTTTTGAATTGGATCGTTTAAGGCCCACTATGATGAGTCTATGAGAAAGGATCCTCAAAACTGCCACGTGTCATATCGTCTCGTAACTTCTAGAAACACACGAGGCAATAACGGTTACGCTCTCTGTTCCTATGTTTTTTGGCTCCTCGATACAATATCGTCGATAGTTTGATCGTCTATATGTTACCGTTGTAATAAATTTCCATATTTTTTTCCCAAATACATAAAAAGGAATGGAAAACAAAACCTAATTAAACAGCAAAAAGGAAATTTTAACAAAACCTAATTAACCTCTTGGACAACAAAACCTTTGCATATAAATACTCTCTCACGCACCCACTCTCTCTAACTCTCTTCTATCTTCATTCAGATAATCAGAATTCTCTGTTTTCTCGTTATTCTTATTCTTAGGGAAGCGAAAACCAAAAACCAAATCAAACCCTAATCTCTGTTTTCTCCTTCTCCTTCTTCTTCTTCTTGTCTTGAGTCAATCCCCAACGTTCGTGATCAATCTCTCCATCCCCTTGTCTTGAGTCAATCCCCAACGTTATCGGTTCTCCTCTCACCCTCAATATCACCGGCGGTGAAGGAGAGAACGTCGGAAGAAAGAGGATAGTAAGAGATCGGGGAAGTGAAACCTACGACTACGAGTACCTAAGAGAGAGAGAAGGTTTCAATGGCTTTTGTCGACAGAATCAGATCAGCAGGTACTTAAAAACCTTGTTTTGCTTACTTAGGGTTTACTTGTTACTACTAATACTTGTTTTACATTATTTGATCTGTTTTTAGGGTTTACTGCTTTTATTTGTTTTGATATTGCAGGCTTTGTTTGGTCACCGTTTGATTTGCCACTGGAAACACGTCCTCGTTTCGCTACTCCATCGGCGCCGCCGAGTTCATGCTCTCTCACCCTAAATATCACCGCCGGTGAAGGACATAACGTAATTTAATCTTTCTTTTGATTTAGCTTTTTTGTTGGTTCTTTTGCTTTGTTCTGATTTCTTCTTGTTCTTGTGATTTCAGGAGGTTTTCAACAGAAGGAGTTAATGGGTCTAATGAGGAGTCACAATTAAGGTTGGTTTTACTTGTTACTTACTACCAAAACCTTGTTACTACCAAAACCTGTTTTGCTTATCTATGTACTAAACCTTGTTTTACAGGATTTGATCTGTTTTTGTTCATTCTAACTTGTTTTGGTCAACGGTAAATTTCAGGTCTGATTAGGTAAGGATGTTATGTGTCTCTTGTTCCTTTTGTGTTAGTTTTTATCTGTTTTTGGTTCTTTCTTAGTTAGGGTGAGAACGTAATGATGTTGGGTTTTATTTTGCAGGTATGGATTGGTCACCCTTTAATATCGGCTCTTGTTTTGTAAGGATGTTCATTGTCTCTTCATCTTTCTTTTGATTGGTTCTTTAGTTCTTTTTTATGATTTCTTCTTTGTTCTGTGATTTCAGGTTTTCAAGAGCTGATTCAAAAAGGAGTTAATGAGTCTGAGGTTGGTTTACTTGCTGTTTACTACTAAATGTTGTTCTTGCTCCTTGTTTTGCTTAGCTCTGTTGCAGATATTTTCCTCTTCAAGTATCTTGTTCATGTTCTTAAGTACTGGATTTCACACCACAATATAAAGGTACGTATGGTGTCTTCTTCATAGTTTCAAGATTTCTCATTTATCTTGTGTTATTTGGGGATAATTTCTGAAGCTTTTGTTCTTCTGTGCTTTATAAAACAGGAACTACACATAGAGCAACTTAGAGGATGAAGTAGATCGAAGAAATCCTAATATCAACAAAGAAGGAACCATACACTTTATACACTAAGGCACTCTTGTTTTCTTCTTTTGCAGATATGTTCCTCTTCAAGTATGATGTTATTGGTTTTATTTTGCTGAAGGTTTCGCTTGATCATTGTTTAATTTTGCTGCAGGCTTGGCTTGGTCACCGTTTGATTTTGCTGCAGGCTTAGCTTGGTCACATATTAATCTTGGGTCTGATTGGTCATTGTTTGATTTTGCTGCAGGCTTGGCTTTTCCTAGCTAAAAAAATAAACTTATCTCTGTAGTTTTTTTTGTTCTGATTCAGCTGCTCAGTTGGAAATCGTTGACTTGTTACAAAAGTTCATCCACTTTTCACTTTAGAAGTTCACCATCTCTTTACATTTAACCTCAGGTACGTACCTTCTCTTACTTTTCAGCTCATATCTTTATGAGCTGCTCCCTCTTACTCTCTATGGTTTTTGTTGCATTTTGCAGGCACATCCTCTTTTCACTTTAGAGGTTCACCATCTCTTTACATTGGTTTTATTTTGCTGCAGGTTTCGCTTGATCATTGTTTAATATTACCGCAGGCTTGGCTTTGTCACTGAACTATAGGTTGGAACTTGTGTGTTTTGGATGCAGCTTCGGTATGTGATATGTGCACATCATGAAAAGGGTAAAGCTTTAATATGATTTTTGTTGCATTTTCAGGTTCTTCCTCTTTTCACTTTAGAGGTTCACCATCTCTTTACATTCAAGCTCAGGTACGTACATCCTCTTTTATTTTATTTTTCTTGCAATATATACTAAGTTTGTTCTTATTTTTATAACATTTTTTCTAAGTGTTTTCTTCTTAGTTTCCCCAGCAATACTTAACATACATTGCACCTTACGATTTTGCAGGAGAAAGAAGCAGCGAACGAGGGTAATGGTTCGAGGACAGGGGCTTTGATTCCCTACATTCTCTACGAACAGGTAGTCTCCTAGCTAAAAAGTGAACTTATTTGTTGGGTTTGATTAGAACAATTACATATGGTGTCTTCATAGTTGCAACTTGCAGATATGTTGGTTTTATTTTGCTGCAGGCTTGGATTGTGTGTTTTTGATGCAGGATCGGTCTTCGATCACTTGAAAAATGCTTTGAAGAAGTTTGATGATGGTCCATTCTTCCTCGGCGAGCTTAGTTTGGGCTTGGCGTGGTCTCCGTCTAATTTCAGGTTTGATTTTGTAAGGACGTTGTCTCTTCTTTCTTTTGAGTTAGCTTTTCGTTGGTTTACTTGTACTTACTACTAAACCTTGTTTTGCTTAGCTCTGTTGCAGATAAGAAAGGGATGATGTTTCTTGGCTCTGTTGCAGATAACATTTCTCGATGGTGATCCATGTAAGAAGATAGGAAGAGATGGGGGCAGTGAAAGAAAGCTACGAGTATCTAAGAGAGAAGGTTTCAATGGATTTTGTCGACAGAATCACATCATCAGGTACTTACTTAAAATGTAACTTTCTCTCTAGTTTAACTTTTGTATGAAAACTTAGTTTCACTGTTAATTTTGGTTATGCTTTTTGTTTTGTTTTGTTTCCAGTGGTTTCCTTGTACATGTGTCTGATTTAGCTGCTGATCAGTTTGGAAATTGTTGACGAGGTACTTGTTACAAAAGTTTTTATCTGTTTTTGTTCATTCTTAGTTAGGGTCAGTATTGAATGACGTTGGGTTTTATTTTGCAGGCTTGGCTTGGTCATCGTTTAGCCTCTGCTCTGATTTTGTAAGGACGTTCATTCTCTCTTAATCTTTATTTGGATTTAGCTTTTCGTTGGTTCTTTCGCTTTGTTATGATTTCTTCTTGCTCTGTGATTTCAGGTTTTCAATTGCTGATTGAAAAGGAGTTAATGGGTCTGAGGAATCAAAATTAAAAAGTTGCATGGTTTCCTTGTTACTTACTACTAAACTTGTTTTTCTTATTTCTTAATCTTCCTTTTTGAGTTAGCTTCTCGTTGGTGTCTTTTGCCTTTCATGATTTTTTTCTTGTTCTTGTGATTTCAGGTTTTCAACAGTTGATTCAAAAGGAGTTAATGAGTCTGAGGAATCGAGAAAAGGTTATTTTGCTTGTTACTTACTACTACACCTTGTTTTGCTATGCTCTGTTGCAGATGAGGCTTAACAAATTGGTAGGTACTTTCACACCTCTTGCCCCTTTTTTTTTTTGCTTAGCTCTGGTTCGGATATGTTCATTCTCTTAAGTTAGAGTTCAAACCACGAAATAAAGGTATATATAGTGTCTTCATAGTTGCAGATAATATGTTCCTCTTCAAGTGTGATGTTATTGGTTTTATTTAGCTACAAGAATTGGATTGGTCATTATTTATCTGAAGCTCTGTTGCAGCCTAGGCTTGGTCGCCGTTTAATTTCGGGTGTAATTTTGTCTCTTCTTTTGAGTTAGCTTCTCGTTGGTTCTTTTAATTTGCTCATTTTATATGATTTTTTCTTGTTTTTGTGATTTCAGGTTTTCAAACTGATTCAAAAGGAGTTAATGAGGATCTGAGGTATCGGTTTACTTGTGTGTTTTTGATGTAGCTTCGGTATGTGATAAATGCACATCACGAAGATGTGGTAAAGCTTTGATATGATTTTTTGTTGCATTTTCAGGTACCTCCGCTTTTCACTTTAGAGGTTCACCATCTCTTTACATTCAAGCGCAGGTACGTACATCCTCTTACTCTCTATGATTTACATAGTCTTAGTCATAGATACAATTCAAGTATAAAAGACTAGATAGAGAAAGAGTGAAACTCGAATATTACATTTTTTTATCTAGATAACTTGGATGACTTTTACATTGCAACATTTACACATACTTAAAAGTGGTTTCTTACCACACACATATGACACATACTTAGACCTTGACACGACAACTACCACTATCCCTTACATCTAGACTAGCTAGTTTTACAAGCAAACTAAACACATTACTTTAAACACTAACAATTCTTATATAACTACACCTTAAGTAGAGTTTAATCAACACAACACTCTTTCTTGTTGGCTTAAACAATCTAATGGTTAGTTACTTTTCACTTGCTTTGTTATGACTAAAGTCACAACTCTTCTATATTGATCACTTTTCCTTCCTTGATGACTCTGTTTGATCGTTGACTCATCTTCTTCTTCTAGAATCATGAACCATTTGCCCTTTATCATCTTCTTTGCTTCTTCTTCTCGAATCATGAATAAGATGGTCAGTGCCTTTCCAGAGGCTTTCTAGGGGCTTAATACAAGTTTTTAAAATGTATATTGTTTTTTTATAAATGATAATCATTTTATAATTTCAAATGTATAAAATATTTTAGACAAAAAAAAAATAAAGGGATCTAAAACAACAATTATAATGTCTAAAAGAGCCTAATTTTGTATATATTTTTATGTTGCCCTTTTCTTAAAAATCATAAATGCATACATAACTTTCATTGTACATACATTAGTTGGAGGCTTAGTATGCAGACTTAGTGCTTTGCACAGTGTTGCCTCAAGGGCTTTAAATATTTGACCATAACCGAAGGTGGTTTAACTAAAAATAAAAGCTTATTAGCAAGTCAAGAAAAGGTCAACATTCCTACAATATTTGTATTAATTAAAGGTAGTATGTTTGTTATGTTTGGTTTATTTGAAAAAAATTAAGATTAATCCGATATTTCGGTATGTTCTACCTACATAACATGATGACAACCCTAACTAATATTAAAAAGCATACTGAATTATTTATTGTGGTCCGTTCCTTTAATTGATGATCTTCCTGGATTTGCGAACATTTTAAGCTTTAAGAAAACTATAATATTATTTTAAAAATCTGCTTAGCTTTAAGAAACTACTGTACTAAACTTTTTCATTAGTTCATGTTGTTTTTAACTTTTGAATATTCAAGAGAGAAGAAACATTACTAGCAGTATAAGTTTTTTTCCTCGAGCGAAGTGATTTGTATTAAAATTATATTCCTAGACTTATAGTGATGAAAGACCAGCATTATTGCCAAATGTACATTAGGTCAATCATCATTATCGCCTTTTTCTTAAGCTTAATCATCTCTTCGAAAAATTCCTAATACTTATGTACAGCCAGTCTGATGCATGAATTATACGAATCTGCAATTTTCATTGCAAGGTGACATGACATGGGTCAAAATCTACGTATAAAACAGATTAAAATCTTTTTGCTGAAGAGTTACAAAATTCAAAGACACATGTCAACGAATAATGACACGCAAAAACTTAGTAGTGATCAACATGTCAATATAGTCTCCATCGAATAAATCAAAATATTTAATAATCTCGTTCTTGTTGTTACATGAGACCCACAAACATATGATATGGGTCCCTTTTATTTTGTTCTCCAAACTGCCCAGAAAGAAATTGCAGAATTATTCGTGTTAAACCTCTTGAGAATTATACCGACAAGGCAGCCAAACAAAAGAAAAAAGAGAGAAGAGACAGAAACAACAGCTTCTCTTGTCTCTCTGCTTCGTCAAAATCATTTCAAAAGAGTTCTTCAATAATCTCTCCAGGTATTGTCTTACTTTTGTTCATAATCATTAATCAACATCATAGAGTTCTTCATGAATTTTTGTTTTTATGTTGGTATGAGTTTATGCAATAGTACATGTCCTGTTTATGGAAGAATTAGAAGGTAAGATGATATAAACACGAGGTTGTCTTAAGTTTAGATTCATATTTCTTGTTTTGAAAAAGATTGACTAAGACAATGAATCTTTTAATTTTGACATAATCTCTGTGGAATTAAGACATAAAACCTATAAATTTAAATTTAAGAACCATCTGCAGTTGCAGATATTGTGGGACTAGATTGTTCAGATATGTGACTGTTTCACAGTGTTCGTATGTTATGTTCCTTAATCATTGATAAAATTCTACAAATTGATGATCTTGTTTCCAAATTGCTCTGTTCTGTTCTGTTCTGTGTTCTCTTGAGTTAAATTTTTATCAGACAAGATTTTTAATCCATTCTTTAATATAAATCCTCCTTTAACTTGTGTGTTTTTTTGTTATCAATTCAGGAGTGTGGGATTAAAAGATGTATCGACAGGGTTAGACTACTCGCATTTCAACGGTTACTAAGATGCTGTGTGAC
This sequence comes from Camelina sativa, assembly GCF_000633955.1. Lineage (NCBI taxonomy): Eukaryota > Viridiplantae > Streptophyta > Magnoliopsida > Brassicales > Brassicaceae > Camelina > Camelina sativa. The sequence goes on from NC_025697.1 coordinate 1,234,313, forward strand.
TGAGCTTTAATGTTATGGGTTCATTTGCCGGAAAGTGTGAAATTGTCGAAGAGAAAGAAGACCGTCAGAACTCGATAGTTTATTCCGCCAAGTCAACCCCAGCTATTCCACATTCTGGATCAAGTCTTGTGGACGACAAGGATCTGGAGCGACCGGTACTGAAGTTAGGCTATAGAGGTTCACTAGAAGATGATATAAACCAGCTTTTCGAGTCCATAAGTATTCGAACCTCCGGAATGATTCCTTCTTACCAAGTTGGTGCAAGTAGTAGCAGTAGAAACAACGGTCCTTTACAACGGAACGCTTTGAAAAGTCCCGCTAACCCCGGGGGACCTCGATCACCTAGCAAGAGAAATGCGGAACCAGCAACATTGAAACAAGCTTTGAGAGATTTATGCGTCTCTAAGGCATCTGAAACTGCAGCTACCAAACGGATCCCTAAGACTAATACTGGAGGCTCAGTTTATGGTTCGGTTTTGGTTGAACCAGGAAGTGGAGCTAACGAAGAAGGAAAGGCAGTTCTTGTTGAGTTACTCGACGAGGGTCAAAATAGTTCAACGGATAGTATATCGCAGCAGCTTCGTCTACTTAAGATACATTCTTCAAGCCAAAACTCCCAGGCATCAAAGCGGTATTATGATGAGATGACGATACTAAAAAAAGAAAAGAACTGGTCTCTTGACGAACAAGAATTGGGTGTCGCAAAGAGGAGCTTTGGTTCATCATCATCGCCTGGATCAGGGAACAATAAGACAGTGGTTGGACTAAAATCAGTTAGAAAAGTGAGGCTGTTGTATGCTACTACACCAAGTTCTACCATAGTTAACGGCAAGAGAGTGGCTAAGTTAACCAGAACCATTCCACGAGGAGGAGGAGGAGCTAAACCGGCAATAAGGAATAACAAAGGTTCCTTGAAGAAGAAGGCTACAAATGTGTATGATGAAGTAGATGGCTTCTATGATCCTATTGCAAAGGAACTTCTCTGCCATAGATGCCATTTCTCTTTGAAGAACACTGAAGCTAAAGAGGAGCCCTCTAAAGATTCAATCGTAGAAGCAGATCTTGAGCTGAACACAAGAGTTAAAGAAGGTTGTTTAGATGAATTGGCTTCTGATTTCTCCAGCTCAAGCTATGAAAGCTCTCATGAGATCAGTGCTAGTGCAGAGACCAAACTTGATAAGATAAGAAGCTCCCTCGATTTGATGAATTCAGAGACCTCTCACGTTTCTGCATTTGGTAATAAACATATCAAAGATGTTTCTGTATACGTAAACAATGAGATCACTGAGGAAGATTCTCTACCTGGCAAAAGGGGTGATCATAAAGACTCTGTCTTTATGTCGGAACAGAGTGTAGAGATTGGTTCTTTCAGTGAGAAATCTGTTGTGATGAATCCAGATAGTCCTCCGAACAAACGCAGCTTAGACGGAGCAGCAACTGAAGATGTCAATGACATCAACAAAGTTGGGGAATGTATCGGATACAACAGTTCAAGCACGAGTATCAGCGAGGAAGAACAAGAACAGGGGAATAATATAATGACAAGGTCTAGCTTTGGAAACAGACCTCATATGTCTAAGGATGTGAGATGGGAAGCTATTCAGCATATAAGGGCACAACATGGGCTAGGTTCATTGGGTCTTAGGCATTTCAATCTTCTTAAGAAGCTCGGATGTGGAGATATAGGAACGGTTTATCTAGCTGAGCTCACAGGAACAAACTGCTTGTTTGCTATAAAAGTGATGGATAATGAATTCTTGGAGAGGAGGAACAAGATGTCTAGGGCTCAAACTGAGAAAGATATTCTCAAAATGCTCGATCACCCGTTTCTTCCAACGTTATACGCTCACTTCACGTCTGATAACTTATCTTGTTTGGTTATGGAATGTTGTCCGGGAGGTGATTTACATGTCTTAAGGCAGAAGCAGCCTGGGAGGTGGTTTCCCGAGCCAGCAGCTAGGTACGATTTAGCCTTTAACTTTTCTGCTTTATGATTTGTCATGTGAATGCTAATATCTTTTTCTACAGGTTCTATGTGGCGGAGGTCCTTCTGGCGTTGGAGTATTTACATATGCTTGGGGTTATATACCGTGATTTGAAGCCTGAAAACATATTGGTACGTGATGATGGACATATAATGGTGACAGATTTTGATCTTTCCTTAAGGTGTACGGTGAGTCCAACGCTTCTAAACTCGTCATCTCCGCTTCACGCGGATGCGATAAGACTCTCTTCGGGTAGCCGCACTGGATCTAACTGCATTGAGCCCTCTTGTTTCCGCCCTAAACTCTCCCGAGGATCCGGGACCAAGAAAAAAGGGAAACAACACCGCATAATGATGAAAAAACTCAAGAAATCTGACCTAATCGCGCGGTTCAAATCATTGCCTCAACTCGTGGCGGAACCAACGGATGCGAGATCAAACTCTTTTGTCGGAACACACGAGTACCTAGCGCCTGAGATCATTAAAGGAGAAGGTCATGGTGCAGCGGTTGACTGGTGGACGTTTGGGATCTTTCTATACGAGCTGCTTTATGGGAAAACTCCGTTCAAAGGGGCTACGAATGAGGAGACAATAGCTAATGTGGTGCTTCAGAGCTTGAAGTTTCCTGATAACCCTAATGTGAGTTTCCAAGCAAAAGACCTAATAAAAGGGTTATTAGTGAAGGAACCTGAGAACCGGTTAGGGACGGAGAAAGGAGCGGCGGAGATAAAACGGCACGCATTTTTCGAAGGGTTGAACTGGGCGTTGATCCGGTGTGCGATCCCACCTGAGCTACCGGATTTTTATGACTATGGAGTTCCGAATCATGAAGGGAAAAGCAATTACTTGGATTGCAAGGCGGTTGGTGAACATCT
>NC_025697.1:1238618-1254109 GCF_000633955.1 Camelina sativa
AAGGAACCTGAGAACCGGTTAGGGACGGAGAAAGGAGCGGCGGAGATAAAACGGCACGCATTTTTCGAAGGGTTGAACTGGGCGTTGATCCGGTGTGCGATCCCACCTGAGCTACCGGATTTTTATGACTATGGAGTTCCGAATCATGAAGGGAAAAGCAATTACTTGGATTGCAAGGCGGTTGGTGAACATCTTGAGTTTGAGTTATTCTAGTCGCTATATATAGCCAGATGAAGAAGCTTACGTGTTATTTTAAGCCTTTTTAATTCATAGAACTCTTTGCTTGTATCGTAAAAGTTACAAAGTCACTTTTTTGGTTTATTATTATTATTTGTGTAAACGAATTATCTGGTTTTTATATATAAGTATTTTTTTACAAAATAGTAAATTAAACAAATATGGATATTATTTTATAATGTTGTGATCCATGTAATGTAACTTAAATATAATCTCAAAAATTAATTAGAAAAGATGCTCGATCTCATTCATTTAAATAATAGATCAGAAGGAAATTATTACCAAGAATTGTTTTTTCCTCTAAGCGTACTCAAACATATAGCAAGCAAGGCACTGGAACTAAAGGAAGAGAGTTTTTGATTAAACAACCAACAACGTTAAAGTCAAGTGTTGATATAATTATTGACTAAAAAAGGTAACGTACGTTAAAGATTTGTTTTTTTTTTAGTAAAAGATATTTAATTAATATAAATAATTGTCTAATGGGCTATTTCTGGATTTAGACCCATTACAATTTCCGTAGGGCCTAAATCGATTACAACAAACCAAACAACACCACAAAAACAAAATCGACCCGGTTTCCTTAACCGGTTTCATGAAACCCTAATCTCTGAATGAAGAACACATTCAGAGCCGCCGTCCACAGGTTGCGAATACACATCCGAACAGGATCTTCGGTGTGCCTGGACGCCGCAGGTCGAACGGAGATGGTGATCCAAGATCCGTTGCCATCCCGCCACCGTAGAGTCGTAGTTAAAGAGGAAGAAGATAATCGATCTCGTCTTTGTCGAGGAGATCCAAGCTTTGTCGTGAAAGGGGAATAGCGGTAGGGAGTAGATCTGGAAACCTTCAACGGTGGCTTAGCTCCGCCTTGCGGCAGACGACCTCCCCCATCGAATAACGGCGCAGCGAAACCTCCAGAATCTCCAGTTTTCAGATCTAACCACCATCCTCATTCATTCCTCGCCGTGGATCTCCTTCTTATGTTCTGCGTCGCTACACCCGGCGGTGGAGCTCTCACCGATAGTGTCTCGCAGAAGCTTCTCCTCTCTACTTCTCCCTTGATTTTGATCTGAAAATTTTACCTGGTTGATGCAGCGGTTTACGGATGAAGCACTATGAGCCACTGGGTCCTCATCGTCACTGAAATCAACAGAGAATCCCTCCGACGGAGCAAGAGGTTGTGATCAGAAGAATAAGATTTTTGAGAGAGAAATCGCCACGCGTGAATATCACTCGCGTGACTTCTCCCTTTAACTTTTTGTTTACGTTAAAGATTTGTTTATGTAACTTTTGGTAATCTGTTGCCTTGTAAGTTGATTGTTAATATCAAAACTGATTATTAGTAATTTATGAATTATGTCGTTAAGTGTTAAAAAAAAAAAAAAAACTACATGCATTGGGTCTTCACTAAAAAAGAGGTACTGTATGTAAAATTACGTCACGTGGTACGGTCATGTAAATTGCTTCGCGAAGGTCTCGTGACTCTAATCATAATAATTATTATTAGTACAATAAAATTATATGGACCATTTAAATATTGCAAAAACCATATAATAAAAGAAAAATTAATAATCAATAGAAAAAAAAAGTGAAAATGGACGATTGGGAATTGGGACTCGGGGTGTTGGACCCCTCACTCCACACTCATCTTTTAAGCAATCGTCCGCTTCGTTTTCGCAATCACAAAAAATTAGCGAAGCTGCCACTCATTTGATTTTCCAGATTTTTCCAGATCTCTTCTCTCTCCGTCTTCCGATTTTTTTTCCGGGGTCACTGTAGGAGTCACCGGCGGTGAAAGGATATGGTGGTGATACACGGAGTGTTTGTTACTCCACGCTTCCCTCTTCCTTCTTCCTCTGCTCGACCTCTCAACACCTCCTGCTTTAATGGCAATTCCAGCCTCTCTTTCTTCCTGAAGAAACACCCTCTCTCTCGTACGCCTCTTTCTCTCTCCCTCTCTTTTTTTTTTTTTACTCTGGGATGCCATTGTTGTACTTAAATTGATTTCTGATAATGATTAGCTAATTCGTTACTTGACTAGCTTCTATGAGCTAAACTAAAATGCTATTAGTACGATTAAAACAATAGTATTGTTGTGGATCAGCTGCTCCTAGTACTAGGGGTTAAGGAAGTAGATGCTTGCTATGATGAGATTGAGAATTAGAATCAAAGACGCTTTTGATTTGTGGAAATGTTGTTTTATTAATCTGTTTTTTTTTTAGCAAACATGTTGATTAGTTTTCGATTATCCAGATACGTCTTGATTAGATCCATGTCTGTAGGGAAGATCTTTGCTGGGAAACAATCTGCGGAGTTTGATTCTATCGCTGCCTCTGATAAAGTCTTAGTACCTGATAATCTTGATGATGATCCCAGCAGTTTTTCTGAAGAACCACAGGTGGATATCTTTTGTCATCTCTCTCTCTCCTCTTTAATCAGTGAGTTAGAGGCAAATTGTTTAGAGGTTGAGCTTGAACCTTCTGTGCATTACATTGTTGTAGATTTGTTAACATGAATCCCATTTTTTTTTTTTTTTTGTAGAGATTTGATCTAGAAATTCAAACAATGGAAGAGAACGAGGCAGTAATAACAGAAGACCAGTTGTCTGTTTACAATGATGCGAAAGTCGTCAAGGAAAGAGGTGTGAAACCAAGAATAGTTCCCCCGCCTAGTGATGGGAAGAAAATATACGAGATAGACCCCATGTTACGAAGTTACAGCAGTCATCTTGATTACCGGTAATATTTATTTGTCCTGCTACTTGTTTCGTTTTTACTAGGGATACCTGCTTGATGTAAGCCTCCAAATCTTATTTATTGAAGGAATTTTCTCACATTTGATGTAGAAGTTTGTAGTAAGGTTAGATGTTGTTGTTACTTTTGATCTCGCTTAAGTATCTTGCATTTATTTTGGCTACAGTTATGGACAGTATCGAAGATTGCGTGAGGAAATAGACAAGTATGAGGGTGGTCTGGAGGCATTCTCTCGTGGCTATGAAAAGTTAGGGTTTTCACGCAGGTAACTATTTGCTACCACCAATAATTTTTTATGGGTGTTGCAACAAAGAAGAACGAGTAATTGGATACTAGATGTATATTGAGTTTTAGCAGACATTCGTTCTTATCACAGGTTTCTAGATTTTGGAACTCGTGAAATGTATTTTATATTGTGATCATTTTTTGCATCTTTAGAAATTTTGCAGTAAGAAAATCCTGATTGTAGCCAAACTAGTCTTGTTTCAGCTATTTTTTTTTCTTAACGCTGCAGTGTCACTTTGATATCATTTCGTCAATAGCGTATTGTATGATTCCCTCATGGTAGTTTCATTGCAATTTCAGTGATGCCGGTATAACCTATAGAGAGTGGGCGCCTGGAGCTAAGGTATGTTTCTTTTAGTTTTCCACTAGAAAATTATAAGTGTGTTTTACTAATAGAAACATTGAAGACTGTAGCCAGAATCTTAGCACTGGCATTTTGTGCCCACAAAGTAAATAGTTATCATATAACAAGGGTCGGATATTGTTCTACAGTCACTATGTGGTAGAAATGCTATACCTGGTCATGTGAGGATTAACTTATAAATCTTCCTGGCCGATCTTGGACAATCTGAGAATTGGTTTAGGATTTATGAAAACCTGTCCCATGTAGGAGTGATTGGTTTGCTCAATCAAACCTGAGTGTATGCTGCATGTTAGTTGCATCTCTATGGCAACTCGTTCATCTTGATTGTATATGTGTTTTTCTGTTATGAGTGTGCATATTTTATAAGTAGTTTGGTTGCTTTTCTAAACTTCTGTCCTCGCCTGTTTCAGGCTGCATCACTTATCGGAGATTTTAACAACTGGAATCCTAACGCAGATATCATGACTCGGGTAAGGCCTATTGACCACGTTGCTTAAATTCCTTACGCTTCTTTATGCTTGGAAAATTCATTTAAAGTTTGAATATATGGAATTTAGACCAGTAATTCTCTTATCAAATCGTTTACAGAATGAATTTGGTGTTTGGGAGATCTTTTTGCCCAACAACACTGATGGTTCGCCTGCAATTCCGCATGGCTCACGTGTAAAGGTAACTAACAAGTCGCTTCATTCATCCATTTCTGCCTCCCACGATTGTTGCATGTTTTATCGTAAAGAGATGTTCCCACTGTTGCAAGCAATCGTTTTTACATTATGCACAGAAAGATATGTTTTCTGCTGCGTATGTTTCAAATTTAGTTTGAGCATCAGATATAGAAAGTGGTTGTTCTGGTCATCTACTATGAAATCCAAAAAAGATGTATATCAGTAGTATTGAGTGCATCTACATTTTCTTAATATAGATTCTGCGTGTCATTTGTATACGTGTGGACAAAATCGCAATGAGTTCATACATGTTTGGTTGGAAGTTTCTGAGAAAATTATGTAATGATGGTGAAGTAATTTCTGATGCACAAAACTCCAGATTCGTATGGATACACCATCTGGCATTAAAGACTCAATACCTGCTTGGATAAAGTTCTCAGTGCAAGCTCCAGGTGAAATCCCATTCAATGGGATATACTATGATCCTCCAGAAGAGGTAATAAGGTCATGCAATCTTTTGAATATTATATTGTGGAAAACGATTGTGCCTGTGCTAGTATGAAGTTTTTGAAAGTTCAGATTTACAGATTAGCTGGTACTGCCAAAGCAAAAGTCATTGATTTCTTTTCTGGACTATCCCAAACGCATATGTTTATTTAACCAATAGATTCGGTTATCTATTATCGTTGGTTGTCCTAATAACTAACATCAGCAGATACTTTTGGTTGTCCTTTCAACGGTTCTAAATTTCGTTTCAGGAGAAATATGTATTCAAACATCCTCAACCAAAGAGACCTAAGTCGCTGAGGATTTATGAAGCACATGTTGGCATGAGTAGCACGGTGTGTGTCTGCCTCTTTCTCTTAAATTATTATGTTATGGTCCTTAACATCTGCTTTTGTTTAGTATGGTTGTTCGAGTTCGACTATAATGATATGGATCCCATTTCTGGAGATTTTTCTATATCACTTGAATGATGAGAGTATACTTGTTATGCAGGAACCAATGGTCAATACTTATGCTAACTTTAGAGATGATGTTCTTCCACGCATCAAAAGGCTTGGCTATAATGCTGTTCAAATCATGGCTATACAAGAACATTCATATTATGCCAGTTTTGGGTATTCTTTGACCTGAGTTCTATTAGAATCCTAGATATTCTCATTTAATTTAGTGTTGCAAAACTATACGCCTTTCAGCCTTTCTGATATGATGCTATCTGTTTCTTCAGGCATCTAGTAGCGTAGGTATCTCATTTCTTATTGTTTTTCATTTACTAAGGAACATGCCGTTTCCGTTATGAACGCAGGTACCATGTCACAAACTTTTTTGCCCCTAGCAGTCGTTGTGGGACACCAGAGGAACTAAAATCACTTATAGACAGAGCTCATGAGTTAGGCCTGGTCGTTCTGATGGATATTGTTCATAGGTAGTGAAAGTTTTCATGATAGCATACAATCAGATCCACCTTTTGGCCTTTCACTAGTCATTTGATATTGCCATTCCCTAACTTGTGCAGCCATGCTTCAAAAAATACATTGGATGGGCTGAACATGTTTGATGGAACTGATGCTCACTATTTCCACTCTGGACCTCGGGGTAACCATTGGATGTGGGACTCACGTCTTTTCAATTATGGGAGCTGGGAAGTATGTAACTTTGTGAACTTTATAGCAAAATATAGCAAACAGACAACTTCCTTTAGCACTATTAGTTCTAACTCTCTCTTTTCTTACAGGTATTACGATATCTCCTTTCAAATGCACGGTGGTGGCTAGAAGAATACAAGTTTGATGGATATAGATTTGATGGTGTTACCTCAATGATGTATACCCATCATGGACTCTCGGTACTTCAAACTTTTCTACAATGGATGGCTTTGCTAAAATGCATTTTTTATTTGCTTTCCCCATTTTCCTTTCCGATTGTGTCAGGTTTTAAGCATGTCTTACATCGGTCTGTTGACCTACTCTTTTGTGTTTCAAATAGGTTGGATTTACTGGGAATTACACTGAGTACTTTGGATTGGAAACTGATGTGGATGCTGTGACTTATTTGATGCTGGTAAATGATATGATTCATGGGCTCTACCCTGAAGCGATTACCGTTGGTGAAGATGTAAGTTTTCTGAATGTCTTCTTTATAACCACCGATCTTTTGACAAATTTTTTGCTCCACGTCTTTCCTAGTTCCTATATCACCTTCACCCTCGAAATAAGGTTAACAACTTACCACGCTACATAAAAACAAGTATGTAGAGCCATAGGGACACATATGGGTTTATCATATTAATGATAGTCCAATGCAGAAGATTAACCAAAACAATGTCAACTAACAATGAAAGGTTTTCTATATTTTCCGTGGTGATATTTACTTATAAAATTGTTTCGTTTCAGGTTAGTGGTATGCCAACATTTTGTATTCCTGTCCAAGATGGTGGCGTTGGATTTGACTACCGTTTACACATGGCCATAGCTGATAAGTGGATAGAAATTCTCAAGTGAGTTTCTTTCTGCTTTCTTGCTGCATTATCTTTTAAGTTGGTACCTGCTTTAATGATTGTTGAAATGAGTCCATCTTACTCTCCACCATGTTATGTGGTGAAGGAAGAGAGATGAAGACTGGCAAATGGGCGACATCGTTTACACACTTACTAATAGAAGGTGGTCAGAGAAGTGTATTTCTTATGCTGAAAGTCATGATCAAGCTCTTGTTGGTGATAAAACAATTGCCTTCTGGTTAATGGACAAGGTATTAGATTAGACGCCATTTTACTTCTCTATATACATTAAACTAAACTTTACAAGTTATGTGGGTAATGTTTGTACGTTTCCAGGATATGTATGATTTCATGGCAGTAGACAGACCATCAACCCCTCTTATCGATAGAGGAATAGCTTTGCATAAAATGATTAGACTTATAACTATGGGATTAGGTGGTGAAGGGTACTTAAATTTTATGGGTAACGAATTTGGACATCCAGGTACTGTATCATTTAAGTTCTTTCGTTTAGCTTTGTACAAAATTGGTTTGAGAGTACATTTCTTCTCGTCTCCTGCGATTTTCAGAATGGATCGATTTTCCCAGAGGCGAGCAGCGTCTTTCTGATGGGAGCGTGATTCCTGGCAACAATTTCAGTTATGACAAATGCCGGCGCAGATTTGATCTAGTAAGTACTTACAAATCTGGCTAAGTACAACATAACTCAAGATGAATGCTTTGCTGTGTTCTGATTCAGAAAAGTTCATATATAGGGGGATGCAGATTATCTCAGGTACCGCGGACTGCAAGAATTTGATCAGGCAATGCAACATCTTGAAGAGAGATACGGTGTAAGACTCCAAGTTATAATCTTTGTAGATCATCTCAATCACCCAGTGGCTTTTATTCTGATTTTACAATTGAGCAGTTTATGACTTCCAAGCATCAATTCATATCACGAAAGGATGAAGGTGATAGAGTAATCATATTTGAAAGAGGTGATCTCGTCTTTGTCTTCAACTTCCACTGGACCAGCAGCTACTTTGATTACCGCATTGGTTGCTCCAAGCCTGGCAAATATAAGGTATACACATCCAACTCTTCTTTTGAAACAATTGGGGCTTTGGCATTGGTTGTAGATAGAATCCCTTACTTTTCGACATTCCAGATCGTATTGGACTCAGACGATCCTCTGTTTGGTGGATTTGGAAGGCTTGATAGCAAGGCAGAATATTTCACATATGTAAGAAAAATGAAACCATTCTAGTCAAAGTTTACATGCATTGTGACTGTCCCAATCTCTTGACCCAATCATGCCAATGCAGGATGGCTCATACGACGGCCGACCATGCTCATTCATGGTCTATGCACCGTGTAGAACCGCCGTGGTTTATGCTTTAGCAAACCACGATTAGGACATCCAGACTTTGGATTCGAAAATCGCAAATCATAATCAGAGAAGAGAGAGAGTCTGAAACTGTGTTTACTTCATTAGATTGTAATGATGTGAACAAGTCAACCTAGAATGTAAAGTCTGGTAACGAAAATATTTGAAACACTAATCCGCGAATGTAGCACTTGATCAAGCAAGCCAAATTACATAATCAGGGATAAACCGGTCATTGATGTTCAAACGACTCAACGGCTTCTGTGTGGCCAATGATATGTATAAAGGATTTTTTTTTTTCTTTCTCCAAAATCAATTTTTTTTTGGTTTTATATGTGAAAACAAAAGGATTCTGTGGGTTCTTTAACAATTAAATGACAAGACCCAAAATCCAGTTAATTTTTGTTTCGTAACTTCTATATCCAATTTTACTATAATTTTAAATTGGGCAACTGACAAAAATAGCACAATTTTAAATTTTTCTTCCAAAGTTAGCACACATTTTTTGACAAAATTAGCACAAACTTATATATCATTCATTAAAGAATTAAAAAATGTTGAAATTGGGAGAATCGGAGACTCCGTGTTCCTTCGGCGAGAGAATACGAAGAAAGAGAATCAGTGAAATATGAATCTAGCGAACCCAATCAAATCTGAAGCGGAGGTGAATCATAACCTGAAATCAAGGAATCTGAGTGAATCACTAGTGAAAATTTTCGTTGGCGACATCACATGCAAACAACGAGCTCTAATTCAGATCTCGTCGGAGATTTTTGTGCTCTGGTTCAGAAAGATGATCTACCCAAAGCTTCGTTTTCGTCTGGTTTTGTGATCATGCTTCTTCAAGTGTTTCGTCGGAGATCTTCGAGCTCTAGTTCAGAAAGATGATCTACCCAAAACTTTGTTTTCGTCTGGTTTTTGTAAAATTTAGGAAGAATTCCTTAAATTTATGATGACCATCATAACAAGTTTAGATTTCAGGATGACTTTCATAAAAATCTGGATATTGCTAAAACCCAAGATAGCACAAAAATGAAACCACTACCCTGTACTATGGAAATTTTTTGTATGTATTACAATTTTTTTAGTAATTCTGAGTTTTTATGTTGAATGTTTCCTTGTTTTATGTATTCAAATTTGTTTTCATAACATCATTATTCATAGATGTTTCCTTGCTCAATTCAAACTTTTGTTGATAGCTCATAGAATCCCTTCTCCTATTCTTGTAACTTGAAAAACCAACACCGAGCATCCATCATTACTATGAAACGTTTAAACTTTTGTTGGTAACCCAGTTACATTACACTACTTTTACGCACAAGAAAAATATTTAGGAAGGAGATCTCGCATTTCAGGAAGACCTTCATCAAAATAAAATAAAAGGAAAATAAAGAAAACAAAGCATACACGCCCCATAAGGATTCGAAGACGGGACCTTTGAGTATTGTAGGAGCATGTAACCAAGTAAGACAAACTTTTCATTTAAGTACAATATAAAAATAAATGTATAAATATGGATACTGCTCGAATAGGTGATTCTTTGAAATTGAGGAAGGTTTTCCTGAACTTCAGGATGACCTTCATAGAAATTTAGAAAGATACAAAATCAAATCATTGGTCATATATATATATATATATATATATATATACATCTCTCGCTCCTTTCCTCCGCCTCTCACCACCATCTCTGCTGCCACGTCTCTAGCTCCTTTCCTCCGCCTCTAACCACCATCTCTGTAGTTGTTCCTCTTCCTCTTAGACGATCATGACAAGAGTCTTTGATCCACCAACTCCAGCAAATCTATAAACCGTACCAGATTATGTCATTATTTACTCAATTTGCTTTGTCCCTCTTCATCTTCCTCTTCTTCATAATTATCCTTATCTTCTTCATCTTAGTGGTCTTGGTAGTGATTATTCAAATTCGGAGGTAGTCGCGTGAGCGGAAGAGATGAGATAAGATCAGGGTTCTAATCAAACTCTTCCATTTGATTATAGAAAGGCCAAATCAAGACAGATGACCAGTCAACGCCGGAACAAGTTGAGACAACGATGACAATATATTCCTTGTGTGTTGATTCGATTTGAGAGGACCACAGTCACGGAGAGTCTCGTCGTGAGTTCAGAGTAAGGTTGAGTTTTTCTTGTGACAGCGGAGGTCGTAGCGGCTAGCTAAAGTGGTGGAGTACGGTTAAGCGAATAAACAGAAGGAGTCTATCTAATTTGTGACAGCCTCCCTGAATCGTTTTTTAACAGTTTGTGTCATTCATTTTTGTAGGGTAATGGTTTTTTATATCTACAAGGAGGTCATACTTAAGGAGATTGAGATGTTTAGGGGTTGATTCTTTGTTTTCAAATTAGGATTTTGATGTTACATATATATTAGATGGTGTATTTTGTAGAATAATTTGAGCTAGATGTTAAAGGAAGCAAATGATAGTTTCTTTAGACTCAAAAAGGTTCTTTTAAATTCAGGAAAGGTACCTTGAGATCTCATGATGACATTCAAAAAAAATGTTTTGGGACTCCTGTAAATTCATGAAGGATTGAATGATATTTAGGAAGGATCCTTTAAAATTTAGGATGACTTTCATAAAAAAAAAATTAGGTGGCCTCTAGGAAGCATTATGTCGAACGCTTGGTGTGCAAAGTGATTGGTCGTGAACTTTGTTGACTGCTTACCACTCTTTAACCATTTCAGAGACATCTAAAACTTCTACTTTCTCTTCTTGAGGAGTTGACAAGATATTAATACCAAAACCAGAGTGGTAATCCATATAAGAGATAGTTACCTGATGTTGAGATGCATCCTTTTGTGAGATAAATTGAATATGGCCAATCGATTCTTTGAGATGGACCTTTTCACCATAGGCGAGAGAAAGCTCATGAATCACATCGAAGAGAGAAGCGTTGAGGGACTCAACGTACGACTGTCTTTTTCGGCGAGAAGTTCAAGGAGATCCGACGACTCCGATTCAAGAGCAGAGAGACGCATCGAGAGAGTGATGGATGTGATTGGCAAGCTGCATTGAGTTGTTCAAATGGACTGGACGGTAGAACTCGTCAAGAGATCGAAGCTTCTCGACCACCTGTAATGTTGTTGTTGTTGTTGTTCCTTAAAGACGAGGAGGAGCTCATGAGTATCGGTGATAAGAACTGGACCAATTTCTAAAAAGATTATAATTAATTTTATTATTATATAATCAATTGAATAATGCTAGTTTTGGAATATTTGAGAATGTATGCTAATCTTCGAAGAAAAAAATATAAGTGTGCTATTTGAGGATATTTCTCAAAATGGTTTAATTATGTGTGTTAATTTTGGAAAAAAAATTTAAAAGTGTGTTATTCTAGGATATTTCTTTATTCAAAATAACTATTAAAAAACTTTTATTTTTCAAAAAGGCAAATCTCAAAAAAAAAAAATTGAAAATAAAAACAAATCAATTTTTTTGAAAAATCATTGTTCACTTTAAAAAAAAATATAAGATGGGGATGGAAATTAACCTGAGCAATGATGATGATACGATTAGCGAGAGAAGGGAAATCAGACAACTATCTTCATGGGCTTGTCACCTTTCTGATGGGCTAGAAATTCTTTCTTCGGGCCCAAAAGGTTTGGAGCGTCTCCTACGATCGCAACACCATTCTCGGAGGAACACAACAGAGCAGCCAGCCACCTATGACCCACCTCCACCGCAACAGAGAAAAAGCCGAAGCAGTTATTATCGCACACATCTAGTTAAAACTTAGAACCATATATCTACAGACGACAGTACAGAGATGATAAATAAACTGAGTGAGGAAACCACCTTGAAACAACAAGAAACAGAGACGAGAAAATACCTTTTGAGAACAGAGTCGACACATGTTCGTCGCTTCGAGAACATAGCTTTCACTTTCGCTTTCATATTGTCCGCTTTTTTTTATTTTTTTGGGTTATAAGAATCGAACACACTCAAGTTTACAAACGATCAATGATGGGTCTCTCTCTCACAGAGTCTCAGTTTATATAACCGTGTGTGACTCTGATCGGAATAAAAAAAGGAAAACTGTTTGTGAATGGAAAAAAAAAAGGAAAATAGGATCACGCTCCTTTTTCTTCTAGAAATATAAACCGGTTTAAATTGATTTGGTTTGGATCCGGTTTAGTCAATCACGCTCCTTTTTGCATCCCATTATAATTAGGATTAGGAATCCAACGGTCATCGTAGATCGCATCAGATAAACGGCTAAAAAGGCAAATTCTCTTGGAAGAAGAAAGAAGAAAGAAGAACTCAGAAGATGCAACCGACAGAGACGACGTCGCAGCCGGCGCCGGCGGAACAAGGCCGTCGGCTCAAGGATCAGTTATCGGAGAGTATGAGTTTCAGTAGCCAGATGAAGAAGGAAGACGATGAGATGTCGTTGAAAGCTTTGTCGGCGTTTAAGGCTAAAGAAGAGGAGATCGAGAAGAAGAAGATGGAGATTAGAGAAAGAGTTCAAGCTCAGCTTGGTCGTGTTGAAGACGAGTCCAAGCGTCTCGCTATGATTCGCGAGGTTTGATTTCTAATTAATACATTTATTATTTCAATTCGATTTTTTTGTTTGGTGTGTGTGATTTAGTTGCTGCTTTAGGTTTTACATCGTAGTGTAGATTTAGATCAAGTTCTTAGGGCCTAGAGAGTCTAAATGGGGCGAACAATTTCGATCTCGTTTTCGGATTTAGTTGTTAAAATTAGAAAGTTGGATTTAGTCTGGTTTTAGGGTTTTGTTCAATTTCTAGGTTCTAGACTTGTGGGAAATTTTCAAAGTTTTGAGTATAATTTGTGTGTTTAAAGATGATCTTAAACCTGATTGGGGAAAGATGAGAAGCTATGGCTGAAGATCTAAGCTTGATTTGTGGATGATGTGTGTTTGGTGAGTTTGATGCTTTGATTGTTAAAAATCAGGAACTTGAAGGTTTTGCTGATCCCATGAGGAAAGAAGTTACTATGGTGCGGAAGAAGATTGATTCTCTTGACAAAGAATTAAAGCCATTGGGGAATACTGTTCAGAAAAAGGTTTGGGTTTTTTGTGTTTGAGAATTTCAATGCTTTTTTCTCTCTCTACTAAGAATCATTTTTATACCCCCATAAATCAAACTGACTTGATACATTCAGGATTCTTAAGGATGCTGACCTATTTTTCTTTTTCCATAATATGCAGGAAACAGAGTACAAGGATGCTCTTGAAGCATTCAATGAAAAGAACAAGGAGAAGGTGGAGCTGATCACCAAGCTGCAGGAGGTTTGTTCATTTATTCTCACTTTTCTCTCTACTCTACTTTTGCCTAATGAAATCAGGTGTGTTGTTTGAATGGAACGTTACAACTGGTCTGTTCATGCCATATATTTATCTGGATGGTGTCTGTGTTTGGTCCAACTTATTGTTTTTTCGTTCATCAAACTGATAGGCTTTAAGCTGTTTTGGGACATACGATTCCCATTACCTTCCTTTAGAACCCTAGTTTTGTTCCAAGATTCCCATTGAAATAGGTTAAATTGTCTTACTGAGTTTTGGTATCCAGTCGCCAAGTTTGTCATTCTTTAATAGTTGAAATCCTGTTTCTAAAACGAGTTCCGCAATTTTGAAAGTGAGACCAGTAGAGACTCTATATTTAGGATACCCCATGTTTGAGTGATTTGAGTTGTATATCTGCAATTAGTTCCTCCAAACTAGATGCAGCACATGATCTTAAACAGTTAAACCTCTCTTTGCGCAAGTCAGATATCCAAAAGACCAATCACGCGTTTATTTGCATTTTTGTCTGTAACTGCTAAATCAAAAGAGTTGTTTATATAGTCACTTATATGTTTTTGTTACGGTTTTTGAGACTTGATGGGGTTTCTTCTTTTTTGATGAATGCGTGCAGTTGGAGGGACAAAGCGAGAAACTGAGGTTCAAGAAGCTGGAGGAGCTAAGCAAGAACATTGATCTAACCAAACCTTAAGTGTTGGACGAGCACAGTCACTGGGATTGGGCTATTGAAAGTTTTTATAAATATATCACTGGTAAAATCACTGTTTAGAGTATTTTCATTGTTCTTTCATGCTTGTAGTAACATAATATATAAAATAAAGAGTAAGAAGATATGGTTTTGAACTAGATGTTGCAAAGAAAATGTAACAAAGTTACTTTGGCACTACATTTATCGACGTGATTGGCAGAATTGTAATAATAATGTAAAGCAACTATGTTTATCCAGAGCATTTAGATACATGACTATATCATGAAGACATGAACCATTTCAGATCTCTCTAATTCTATTTTTAAGACCACATTTGAAAATCCTGACTTGAGAATTTCAGCTGTACATGAGAAAATCAAATTGACCATGAGTTGCATGTCTATGTTATCTATGTTAATACTTAATAGATGACATAGACATGCTAGGATCAAGTTAAGAGAGTAGTAATGTATTTGAAATAAGGCTTGTCAATATACGAGAGTAATGTATATAACATTATCTATTGTATTTGTACCCCTACTAGTTCAATCTATAATGTACTAGAAATAAATAACTAATATCTTGTAAGAATATGAATCTGCTATACTATGAAAATTAACAAAGAAAAATAAAAAATAGAGTTCAAATGAAAATGGAATAATCAAACGTTTGGTTTGGTGGAAGTATCAACGCTGTTTCCTTTGTATGAGCATCTCTTACTTTATTATATTGAATCTGAAAGTGCATGCATCTACAATAATTAATCAATACTTAGCATATATCTACAATGTTCCAAGTTTTAAACCTATATATCAATGAGATATCTCATGTCTCTCTATATATGTGTAATCATATATATCAAACGCATTTTCTGTTGCTCTCGATCAAATATTTCTTTTTCTTATACTACATATACTCCTCATATTCCTCTATTATTTTATAAAATCTTATATATGTGATGTTTTATTTTGTTTAGTATGATCCTTTCGCAGAAATGGCCGAGAC
The DNA here is from genome assembly GCF_000633955.1 of Camelina sativa. Taxonomy (NCBI): domain Eukaryota; kingdom Viridiplantae; phylum Streptophyta; class Magnoliopsida; order Brassicales; family Brassicaceae; genus Camelina; species Camelina sativa. The sequence goes on from NC_025697.1 coordinate 1,253,768, forward strand.
ATCAATCATATATAGGCATGTCACCGTCTTTCACTCAGATCAAAACTCTGTGTAAATTTATTATGTGTGTCAGTGTGTGTTCTCTAAAATGTTCGGTGCCGCAATAGTCCGAATATGTTAAAAACATTGATAGGTTTCTATTTTTAAACCAAGATCGACTTTAATTTACATGAGAGAGACTAGACTTCAAAATATTTTCTTATAATTCAATGAGATGTGCGTTGAATGAGTGTATGTACCAGTCGTGCATGAGCATGGAGGAAAGCTACAAATCAAGCGACACGATCCAAGTTTAAGATACATACGGAGACATATTGTCTCACAATAAGTCAAAAGTCACAA
>NC_025697.1:1254918-1259033 GCF_000633955.1 Camelina sativa
AAAAAAAAAAAAAAAAAAAAAAAAAAAAAAACAGGAAGAAGGTATACATCAAATTAGTGAAACGTGCATTCAAATAATTAAGTATTTAAATTTTTCAATCAATAAGGGGTATAAGTAATAAACATGTGTTCTATAAACTTAAAAATAAGAAACTACGTGGACATTTCTACACCAAATCACCCATATTTACATAATTACATACAAAAAACCTATTTATGCTACCTTTGTACAAGAAAAAATATTAAGTGTACCTTGCTCATATCTTAAATTCAGTGTCAAATATTTATCTTTCTAGTTACAAATATTAACGTCAAACAACAAGATAGATATTTGTATAGGTTTTATATTTTTTAATCGTATGCTTACAAATCACAATGTAGGCTTATTGAAACGAACAAAACAAAACAAAAAAAACAGCAAATTAATCGTGGAGAAAAAAGAGACGAAAACGCGAAAGAAAAAGAATCCAATGAAGGAAACGGGCCACGTCACCAAACCGCGAATTATGGACGTCCATAACAAGCGGCTGAACAAAACGCCGACCCTTATTTGGCACGTGTCGGTATGTGGGTGAAAGGTACGCACGTGTGTCGGGACGCACACGAAGCTTATCCTTAGTTTTATTTTATGTGACGGTGCTCTCTCACTAACCCAAGAGTGAATAAACAAAAAAAATTAATGGACCCCAATTTGATTCTCTAATATTCATGAATCGATGTTATTGTCTCATGTCTTATAAGATAGAAGTAAGTACTAGTACTATTTAATCAATTACTTCACTTTATTATGACAAACTGTACTTATTATATACTACTATAACTAACTTCAAATTTAAAATTAGATGGTATAACCGTAATAAAAGAATCATTAGATTTTACCACGCATCAGAATATTTTACTCAGTACGAAAACGTGACTTATCGCGCTGATTTTTTAATATATAGTCAAGAGTTTCTAAAACTTGGTACAAAGTAGAACATATTGACATTTTGAGTTATGAATATTAATTTTATTATGGCACGATTTGACATGCTTTTCACTGGAAAAAAAAAATCAGTAACGAAGAATAAAATTTGAATGGTCATAATTAAACGAGATAGCCTCATTTAACATGTTCCATTGCCACTCATTATCCATAACACCCAAAAAAAAAAGCATGTTCTACTGCGAGTACAAGTACAATTTGGATTGGACTTTAATTACCCGGCCGGTCAATACCTAACAAAAATACAACTAAATTATTCATGTGATTAGACTAATAATTGAGAACCCAAAGTATCTTAAGAAAAATAAATTACGTTGGGCAAAAGAATAACAATATAAAATTGGGTATGTCCTTAGTTTGTCTTGACATGCGAAAACAAGAAGAATATTGAGAAGCTACTTACGTACCAAACACCAACCACTAGAAGCGCCAACCTTACCTAAATACAAAGGTGATTACATTCATAACCAATTAATTAGTTCTTAAGATAAACTTAAAATCTAATGTTTATTATGTTCATTATATATCTCTTTTGTAAAGTTGTCGGGATTTTACTACCTGACTTGTCTTAGTTTCAAACCTTAATTAGTAGCTAGAGTCGTGTAATAACAATCCATATAGTTCCCTACCACTCCGATCATTGCACATATATTTTATATTTAACATATAAATATCTAGGCATTTTAGTCTACGTGTATATATATACACAACAGTCACAGGGATGTACATATTTATTTACATATAGAATATTTTTAAACATCCGACCAAAAAAAAAATAGAATCTTTTTAAACAATTTTGCGTTTGAGTTGCCTCATATTCACTTGGTTTAACTGTACAATTGGAGTAGCATATATCATAAAGTTTTTTCAGAAGGAAAAAATTATAGTACCCTCGAAATGTCATTATATATCATAGTGTAGAAGTTTTTTTTGTTTTTTTTACTTGTATTGTAAATTGTAATAATGTCAGTATACTTTTTATTGCATTTATACAAACACTGGTATAATTAATGAAAAGTTGCTTTCTAGTAAGTGTCTCAATCATAGAACTGTCTTTTTCTATGCCAGTTAAGCACAATAATTAGGATTTTTTTTTGTTAAATGACATTATAAATGTTTTGGGTATACCAAAATACATATAATTATTATAACATATATATAGTATAATGTTTCTCCCATACTGACTAATCATTTCAAGTTTGATTATCATATATCCCCCAAAAAAAAAACTTGTGACCGTGACCCAATCAAAAAGTTGATCATCACGCCACCAATAAAGATGTAGTGGCTGAGGTTCAACACATTTTTATGTTCTTTCGTACGTTAATCATAGAAAGTAATTGATGTTAACATTTCTTGAACACTGTCATGGAACATACTTTGCCTTCCATTTTATCGCTAGACTACAAGCATGCGATTGGTTACATTATCATGAATAGTAAATATCTAAAAAATTGTAATATATTCTTGCAAAACACAATGAACAGATTGTCAAGTCTATCTAAGAATCGTCAAATGACAATGGAAACTCATGTGATGTCACAAAATGTCAAAAAAAAACAAACCAATTATTATGGAACACCTTATAAATATTAATTTGGTATTTTTATTTATTACAAAACTCACTTTTTTGGGTGGCTGTATAAACATTAGGAATCGCTTTTGAGCAGACGATCGTTAGTTTTCATCATTATCCACAACATCTTTAGTTTCTACTGATGAATTTCTATATAAACAAAGTATTTAGACGCAAATACTATCCGAAATTACGACATATGTGAAAAATCAAATGTTTTTAATCATATAGAACGTCTAAAATGTTTAACAATAAATAATTAAAAAAATCGTAACGACAATACTTCTAACTCAAAGCTGGACCCATGAAACAAATGTCAAACTACTACTATTACAATGAAGTGATAGATTTTTTCAAATATTTATGACAAAATTCATATCTGCCTAGGATACTCTCAACTTGTATATAGTTTTACGGAATGGGAATTCGCTTATCTCAGATTTTCTTGGGTAATTAAACGTGTTAATTACAACAGTTTTATGTTTATTCATGCGAATCTAAAAGACCATTATGAAAAGCTGGACCTTTTCACGCAAACCCAATGGCTCCATACAGTAAAATCTTAACTTTTAATACTAAGAAAAGAATTTTAACTTTAGAATATACATTTAAAAATACAAGAAAAAAGTATTGAACTGCAGAAATTTTGAATGCCATTGTTATTATTTTTTTACTTCTTTTGCATTGCTATGAAAGTTACGGAACAGTATAAAGAGAACAAAAAATATAATTCTGCAAAGCTGTCTGATTGGAATACAAATGTAGATAGAATTACACAAGAATTTTGCTATTGCGTTATTCCATTCAAAGATTCTGAATCAATCAAACCAAAGTTTTAATTATCTGTATATTATTTTCTAAAAATAACCAAACATCTTTTTGAAATACATCATATTATTTTAACTTTTGACCTACACAAGTTTTCAATTTGAAAAAAAAAAACAGAGAAGAAAAAAATCGTCCAAATAAATTCGATTTTATTAGAGAGAAAAGAGAAACCCCACCCCCCACCACCACTAGCTAGAGAAGCAGAAAGTGATTGAAGGAAATAAAGGAAGGCACGCGTTGCTCTGACCTTAATATATATCTGGGAACTATATGAGGAAATAATTGTAATCAACTTTATTAAAATTACCATTCTCAGAAACACAATCATATAATTACTTCTTTTCAAAAGACAGAAGTTTACGAAAAGTTTTTTAATTTTTTCTTTCATTTTAAATTAAAGTTGATGTGTCTGTGAAAGAGTAACCAATCAAAATGAAAATATGAAAGCTAGTATAAAATGCTCGTACCGTGTCCCTTTTTTTTTCTGGCCAATCTCTACGCACGACACGAGGAGCACTGTAAAAATCACAATTTTTAAAGTTATTTTTGCTGTTGCTACGTACTTTTCCAATTGTAAAAGTTTGAATTCCCTTTTCAAAAAATCGTTTCGTGTATATGAGGCTAAAACATACTAACTATTTATCCCTTATTCTGTATGTTGAAGTTCATATGTATGTAAGTGTAACGTTACACTAATAGTTTTTTTTTTTTTTTTTTTTTTATCCGA
>NC_025697.1:1260010-1277151 GCF_000633955.1 Camelina sativa
TCCTTGAACCATATCTGAGTGTGCCAAGAGACTGCAGGGCCCATAGGATGCAGTTTCCTCCAAGTAAGCGCTGAATTGAAGGAACCTCCGGGTTGATCTTGTGTGAGCTTCCATCTATAGATGTTAACCCCTTCTGGATCATTTGGTGGATTAATATTGAGCAAACAAGCTCTGACTAATTGAATAGTTGGGTTCCTTCCCCGGGATATCGCCCATTCTCCGTTAGAAACAGCCTCAATCACCTTAAAGTGGAGTCCTATACCTGAAAGTCGCGGCCCCAAATCTCCAATTACATCAATAAGAGGTCCTAGCCCTGTCCAGTTATCATGCCAGAAAAGAGCTCCAGTTCCTGAAACAAGCTCACAATGAATAAAGGATCTGGCTAGTTCCCTCAACTTTACCAACCTTCTCCAAATCCAACTCCCTGTGGTCCTGAAATCTGAAGTCCAGAAACTCCTTCCTCTTATCAAGTATTTTTTGATCCACGATACCCTTAGAGAACCAGCCTGAGAGAAGATTAACCAAATTAGCTTAAGACCGAAAATCTTGTTCCAGTCTATCAGCCTTTTAAGTCCCAGGCCTCCTGACGATTTCGGAGAGCAAACTATCTCCCAAGAGACCTTGGCTCCTCGAGCTGAATCTGACACTCCCTTCCACAAAAATGAACTGCAAATACGCTCCAACTCTTCTAGACATTTGTTGGGGAGAAGGAAGATTGAATTCCAGAAGTTTATGGTGCTGTTAATGACTGATTTAAGCAATTGCAGTCTACCTGCAAACGAGAGATGCCTATGAGTCCAGCCCGAAAGTCTTCCTTTAACTTTATAATTGAGCGGTTGATAATCAGTCGGAGAGAGCTTCTGAGTAATCAGTGGAACTCCCAAGTAACGTACAGGTAAGGCTCCATGTGATAATCCTTGCCGAGAAGCTATTCCACTGATGTCATTTCTGTCATTTCCATCGAGGAACAGACATGATTTAGCGAGATTGACTCCTAGTCCAGATATTAACTTAAAATTCTCTAGTACATCAAGAATTGCAGCCAGGGAGGATTTTGTGCCATCGAAGAAGACTAGAAGGTCATCTGCGAAGCTGAGATGTGTAATGAGAGGATCAACACAGAGAGGATGAGGCTTGAAACTGTTTTGAACAGCAGCAATATCCAGCTTCTTTGATAAGATGTCCATGACTAGAGTGAACAAGGGTGCAGAGACAGAATCTCCTTGTCTTAGACCCTTCTTGCCTTGGAAGTACCCTACTAGCTCTCCATTTAGTGCAACCGAAAAGGAAGGAGAAGAGAAACAAGTTGTCAACCACCCCATAAACACCTCTGGTAGGTCATAGGCTTTGAGGATGTTAATGAGGAACTCCCAGTCGATGTTGTCAAAAGCCTTTGATATATCAATTTGGAGGCATCCTCTTGTAACATGCCCATTTTTGTTGAAATCAGTGACTAGCTCCGCTGCTAAAAGAACATTCTCACATAGTAACCTCCCCTTTATAAATGCACATTGATTCCTCTGAACTGCCAGGTTGGTGAAAAGCTTGAGCCTCTTGGCAAGTATACGAGATATGACCTTATATATTGTGTTGCAGCAAGACACTGGTCTAAACTCACCCAGTTTCTCTGAGGTCACCTTTTTTGGTATTAGAGCCAATATGGTGGTATTTACCTGCTTCAGAAGTTTACCAGTGATGAAGAACTCCCTTACCGCCTCAATTACACAAGGTCCTACCCTCTCCCATCCATTTATAAAGAAATCTGCGGTAAATCCGTCAGGTCCAAGCGCCTTGTTCCTTGGCAGAGAGAAGAGAGTTGTAGTGATCTCCTCCGCAGAAGTAATTGCTCGCAGCTTGGTCCCCAAATCTTCATCGCATCTGAAAGGGGTTAGAGCTTTGATTTCCTCCACTGATAGAGGTTGAACTGAATCATTTTTTGTGCCTGGGAGCTTTTTATAATAGTCCTCTATCATGACCTTAAGTTGTGCCTTGTCTAAAATCCTTTCATTGTTGTCATTCATAAGAGAGCAAATCCTGTTCCTCGCTTGATGAGCTTTAACTGACTTGTGGAAAAAACTCGTGTTAGAGTCCCCCTCCGCATACCATCTTATTCTTGACTTCTGTTTCAGGAAAGACTCCTCTGCCGTCGAGTAAAATAGCCATTGTTTCCTGAGCTCCTTCTCCTCCAGGAATAAAGCCTGAGTTGGTGATGACAGAATAAGGTTTTGCACACTAGTGAGTCTATCATGGGCTTCTGCAGTTCTTGCCTGGATGTTGCTAAAGCTTCTTCTGTTTAGTGACTTGCACCCCATCTTGACCGCCTTTAGCCTTTGACATAAAGCAAACATAGCTGATCCTCTCATAACCTCCTGAGACCAAACAGTACCCAATAAATTTTCATAATCTGGATGCGTGGTAAAAAATGTGTAGAATTTGAATGGTATGAGTCGTCTTTCAAAGTCCGAAGAGAGGGTGACAAGAATGGGAGAGTGGTCTGATCCACCTGGCGCATCGAACAAGGCGTTTGATTGCGGGAACTCTGCTCCCCATGCTTCATTTGCAAGAACTCTATCCAGTTTGCGAGTAATTGGATTGGATCCTTGCCCATTGTACCAAGTATGATCGGCGCCTCTGCTAGTCAACTCCACTAACTCACAGTTGTCAATACAATTCTGAAATTCAGCCATACCTTGAAGTGGTAGAGTGTAAGGATAGAGAGAGTAGTGGTCATGTGCATGGAGGATTTGGTTGAAATCACCGAGTATAATCCAAGGATGGTTTTGCTGAGTGCTATAATGGTGCCATTCATCCAACGACTCCCACAATTCACGTCGTTTAGTTAAGTTATTCCTGGCATAGATAAAGGTGACCGAGTATGATTGGTTTGTCGAAGGATCAAACACTCCACACATAACTGCCTGCTCCGTCCTCTTATAGATGAAAACATTAATAGAGGGATCCCAAATAATCCATATTCTTCCATTCCTTGCTTGAGTAGAATAATTGATGTCATACCTCCACCCTGGGAAAGTATTTGACATTATGAAGTCCGCATTTTCTTCCTGGACATGTGTTTCCAAAATGCCTCCTAACAGAGGTCTTTTAGACAGTACCCAACTTTTGAGCTCTTGCTGTCTTTGAGTGGTATTTAGCCCACGTATATTATAACAAAAAATCGTACTCATCATCGACGGTGTGCAAAAGGTTGAAAGCTAAGCTTTCAAGGATGATGGTTGGGACGACCCCTGACTGGTGGTCGTCCACTGCTGGCGTTCTTCCCACTCTTAGGAGCTTTCCCTGATCTTTGATCCTTCACAAGCTTTGCTTTGACTTGATTAGATTCAAGGTATTTTGAGGGTCCAGCCTTACTTTCCTCTGCCTTCCCTCCCGCTCTGCTCTTCGAGGGAAGATCTTTAACTGAGTTGTCATCTTTCTTATGTGCCGCTCCTTTCTTCTTGGGAGATTTTGATCTGCGTGTTACAATCTTCCATTCATTGGGAGGCTCAGCTGGAGGTGAATCTATGTAGACATGAGTTGACTGAGCAATAGGCAAGGATTTACTCCGAGACAGGAATGCAGGAACCTCTGTCTCGACTGCATTTGGTGGCGGTGTTCCTTTATCTGTCCCCTTAGTTTTCTCCACATGAATCTTAGGAGCTAACTCCGTTCCAATACTAGTGGGGTATTGGAAGTATTTTGATCTTTCAGCTCAATGATTGGTGACTTGCTGCTGATTAATGGTGCAGTAGGACAACGATGGTATAAATGCCCAAACTCTCCACAGTAATCGCACTTGGGAGGCAGACGAGGATATTCAACCCAAATCCTAACCTCATTTCCATCATCATCCTCTACGAGCACAGATTGAGGGAGAACCTTTTTGAGCAATATCTCAACTTTTATTCTCGTGTCCACTGAGAGAGGAGGAAGCTGATGTTTCTCCGTGTGTAGTGGCTCTCCTATTCCCGATGCTATTGTGCTTAAGCCCGGAAGCGAGTAAAGCTGAGGCGGGACGTCCTTTAGAATTACCCATATTGGAAGTGAAACTAGTTTGACTGGAATGAGCGATGCTGTTGGAGACTAAGCCGTTACCGTGAATAAGCAAAAAGCCACCAATGTGAAAAAGCATCGATGTAATGTCAAAAAGCAAATCCTTTATTAATCCATAGTTACATCAATGTAATGTTAAAAAGCAAACCCTTTATTAATCCATCTAAAGGCTTATCATATTATTATTCATCTCTGAAAGAGGATATGTAAGTTTTTTTGCTACCATAGTCCTCCTGCAACCCCCAAGAAAACAACCGTCAATCTTAATTTCATTAATTCATGTGCAGTTTCTGTATCTCATTCTCATCTTATATTTCAATTCTTTTAGACTAGTCATGTGGTAACTTTTGAACACAACATTTACATTGATGAAGCAAAAACAAATGAATTAACAAAAAAAAAACAACGACTGGGGTTTAATTAAGGACCCTCATCTCATATGAAACTGGTGAGAAAAAGGGTCGTCAAACAAAAAGTAGATGCAGTCAAAATGCAGTTCCTACAATAAATTGGGCATGCGTGTTTCTCTGTTTTGTCGTTTTCTGTTTCATTTTTCTCACGAGTGTTTTTGTTTTTCATTTGTTTGTATTTTTTTTAACTCTTTACCTCTTTGAGATCGTCAACGCTTTTGTCCTTTGGAGGAAAAAAAGAATAGTTTTCACAGAAATGTGAAAAATGAAAACAACTATTCGATGCTATTATTGAAATAAGCGCTCGTTTAAGAGGATTTTTGAACTTTTCTACTTCTGTAATATATATGGACATCAAGTAACTCACCCAAAATTTGAATAAGAGACCATTGTTGAGTTTAAATTTTATTATAAATGACTTAAATATTAATTATTTTATGGGCATGGAAAAATGTTCCTTAAATATTAATTATTTTGAGTGATGATTTAGCAAAACAAACGTTCATCTTAAATTATGTTTTAAAATGTAGATTTCTTATTTGTTTTTCTTATTAAATTTATAAAAAAAGAAGTATATTTTCTTTGTAAGTGTGTATATTACAATATCAATAAGTTTATTGTAGTAATTGATATTATGAAATTGTTCTTAAAGAACATCAATTAACATGAAACATATTACGCGTACTGTATTAAGAAAGAGCAATATTTACAGTCAAGGGGACCAATTAGATTAAAGAAATATTATTATTTTTGTTTCCCTTTGGAAATAACATTGAGGTTGTCCTACGAATTTTAAAATTATTTTTTATATTGTTTGTGTGCTCTTAAATCACCCATTCTTACTTTGAGGTTTTGTCTACTGAATTTAAAATTATTTTTTTTATTTTGTTGTTGTACTCTTTATTTAATCACACATTACAAAAAAAAAAAAAAAATAGACTAACCAAAACAAAATTAATACTAGTATACAATTATTTTTGTTTCTTCCTCTCCTACCTACAACTATTTTACTTAGCCCCTTGCCTCGATCTTTTAAAACCATCAACATTTTTGAATCACCACCATCAACATCTCTCTCTCTCTCTCTTCTCCTTCTCTCTATCTGACTCCAGAAACTTTCACTTTAATTACAAAATTGAAAACTTTTGAATAAACTCACGAGAAAGTTCTGTGTTCTTTTTTTGGTGTTCTTGTTCTGTTTCTTGTTCTTGGAATTTTGATACAATGGCGTCTCAGAGACATTTAAAAGATCTTCTTGAAGAAGATCAAGAGCCGTTTCAGCTTCAGAGTTACATCTCAGACCGGCGTTGCCAAATCAATCGTCCGGTAACGCATTTACAGGTCAAGAAACGCAGACCTATCTCTCAAAACGCTGGTGGACTTCCCTCGCGTTTCTGCCGCAACGCTTGTTTCTTCTCTCTACGTGATTCTCCCGACCCGAAGAAGTCACCACTCTTTGAACTCAAGTCGCCGAACCGTAGCCAAAACGCGATCTTCGTCAACATACCTGCGAGAACCGCGTCGATACTACTAGAAGCTGCGGTTAGGATACAGAAACAGAGCTCGGAAGGGTCTAAAACAAGAACGCGAAACGCAGGAAACGCGTTCGGGATATTTGGTTCAGTTTTAAAGAAGCTAACGCACAGAAAGAAATGCGAAATCAACAACGGTAAAGACGGTGGACGCGTTTCCTCTTCGGTGAAAGATATGTTGAGATGGGAATCTCCGGTTGTTCGTAAAATAGTCACAAGAAAATCCAAACGCAAAGAAGAAGAAGAAAACGTTTCCTCACAAACGCATAAAACCGCGTCTGAAACGCAGTTCTCGCGGAGGTCTAGTAGTAGTGGCGTTTGGTCAGAGAGTGTTACCAACGGAGAGAGATCTTGGGACGTTGATTTCGAAATGTCGGTTACCTCAAGCAGCAGCAGATCTAACGGTTCAAATGAGTTTGCGATGATGATGAACGGTCAAGATTTTGCCGAGGATAAACGTTATTGTGAAAGCCCGTTTCATTTTGTTCTCCAAACAATGCCTTCAAACGGCGGTTTCAGAACGCCAAATTTCACATCACCTGCGGCTTCTCCACGCCACGATTGTCTTGAGGTTTGTCTCTTTCTTCAATTAATTATTTAATAATGATTACGTTTTTTTTGTTTGGTAGAGTTTATTTAATAATGATTACATTATTATTCGTTAGTTAGAAATCGAAAAAAGAAAAGTCAGAAGAAACAATTGATGAACATTTTTTTTTTGGTAGAAAAAATAATTGATGAACATAATAATAACTGGATGGTAATACAAATTTGAAAATACAAATATGTTTCCAAAAATGGTAATTAGTGACTTTTTAGTTTGTTTGAATTAGCTGCAAAGTAAATAAAGTTTAAAGTAAATGACAAAAACACCCCGCGAACTCATGGTTTGGTAGTTTTCGAAGATGCAAAAACAGTTGAAGACAAATGTAAATTTCGTCTTTTCGAAAATTAACTCAGCCTTTTGTGTTGTTGAAAACAAAGTTGATCTCTTGTCTCTGACATGCAAATCTCTCTTTCTTGTTTTTGTGTTTTTTTTTTTTTTTGGTTTTCGTCTACCAAAAGAATTATTAAGCAATAGAGTCCAAAGTCTTTTGTCTTGTGTATTTCCCATCAATCAAAAAACAATCAGTAGAATTAAGCACATAATCTCAAAAGTTATCTAAAGTACTTAATTTTGTATTAAGCAGATGAAAAAAGAGAGTTATGAAGTAGATAAGCTAAAGAAACTAGAAATGGAGGAAGAAGAAGAAGAAGAAGATAAAGAACAGTGCAGCCCAGTATCAGTTTTGGACCCTCCATTTCAGGACGATGACGAAGACATTCACATGGATGACAATAACATCCCTTCCAGCTTCAGATCTGTACAAAGTACGTTTTCGAACCACTCTTTTGTCTCAAATTTTTCAGCTTCTCATTTAATTTTCCCACCTTACCAAACTATTGGTTGATTTCTCCTTAAATGGTTATATAAAAAACTCTTCTTGTACGATTTTATGATTTCGAGGAAAAAAAAAAAAAAAGAACAGTAACGTGTTCGTGCACCAATAGTGTTTGTTATTATTGAATTTGTCTGATTGTCTCAGTGACGTTTACATCACAGTGTTTTGCTAAAGTGTCTCACTGACATTTTTGGTTTTTAAAATCTTGTGACTAGTTCTATTAGATTTGGGAAAGTTCACATTTTTTGTGTGTATAGTTCCTTTTTGTTATATTGGTACATTTCCTATTCTCATATTTTGTAAATAATTTGTAGGTCAAGTTAGGGTGTTTACGCCTAATTTTAGACTAATGTTTAATTATTGGATCTGGATTTACAGAAGCAAAGCATCTGCTACTACAGAAGCTTTGTAGATTCGAGCAACTGGCGGGTTTGGATCCCATGGAACTCGAGAAAAGAATGTCAGAGCAAGAGGAAGAGGAGGAGGAAGAAGATATGAAAAGTCTTTATTACCATTGTGAGATTATAACACAGAGAGTTCTAAAAACGTACTTTGAAGACATGAGTGAAGTTCCCGAAGGCATAGAAGCATTGATCTCGGACCTCGCAGCAGAGGAATTACAAAACGACATTGTTTTGCTTGACGATGAAGCTGTAGCCAAAAGGGTATGCGAGAGATTGAGATCTTGGAGAGATGTGGAGTCAAACACAATTGATATGATGGTCGAACATGATTTCAGAACAGAGAGTTTAGGATTATGGAGATCAAAGAACGACGCAGAAGTTGCAGAGACGGTTTTGGATATAGAGTTTGAGATTTTCGAGGATTTGGTTGAAGAATTGTCACAAGACATTGGCGGCGGAGATCGATGATTCGGTATTAGATTCCGTCGCAAGTAATGACAAACTAACCTGCGTTGTTTAGATGGATCATGGATGGTGGGGGGGGGGTGTATGTAAAAGTTTTGTTTGATGAGAGAGTATTTAGATTTTGTGTAATTTCTTATGCGTTACTGAGAAATTCATAGGATCAGTGAAGTTCTCTAAACTCTCTGAGTCGGGTTCTCTGATTCAGTGTAGTTGTAGTTGACAATTAGATAAAATTTGGATACAAAACGATTTTATTTCAACATTAATTGTTTACTTTTTAACTTTTTAAGTTTTTTAACCTAATGGTAAAGTGGGTGCAAAGCAAATCCGTTATGGGCCAAAACAATGCACTTGTCTGTTTAACCTATAAGGCCCAAGAGCTTACGTTCTATGGTATTTTCCTCTCTTATATATATATACCCAAGAAGCTCAACGAAATGTATATGTATGTGTATAACTAGGATTTGGCTCAATCATATACCAGAAAAAAAAAAAGAAGAAGACCATTTATTGAGTGAGCCAATATAACCAATGATATTAGTATTATTACATCTATGACAGGAATTTCAGATCGATGTCGAAAGTAATAAGTGTGGTCCAATGTTGTCAGATTAAAAAAACTCCAACTAATTTGTCAAGCATGGAGNGGGGGGGGAGTGTATGTAAAAGTTTTGCTTGATGAGAGAGTATTCAGATTTTTTGTAATTTTCTTATGCGTAACTGAGAAATTCATAGGATCAGTGAAGTTCTCTAAACTCTCTGTGAGTCGGGTTCTCTGATTCAGTGTAGCTTGTAGTTGACAATTAGATAAAAATTTGGATACAAAACGATTTTTATTTCAACATTGATTATTTACTTTTTTAGTTTTAACCTAAATAAATATGGTAAAGTGGGTGCAAAGCAAATCCGTTATGGGCCAATAAAATGCACTGGCCTGTTTGACCTATAAGGCCCAAGAGCTGACGTTCGATGGTGTTTTCCTCTCTTTGTATACCCAAGAAGCTCAAAGAGATGTATGTGTATAACTCGATATCTGCTCTANAAAAAAAAAAAAAAAAAAAAAAAAAAAAAAAAAAAAAAAAAAAAAAAAAAAAGAAGAAGAAGACCATTTATTGAGTGAGCCAATATAACCAATGATAATACTATTATTACATCCATGACAGGAATTTCAGATCGATGTCGAAAGTAATACGTGTGGTCCAATGTTGTCAGATTAAAAACTTCAACTAATTGTCAAGCATGGAGAGATCTTTCACTAGATGAACAAAATTTTATTATTATTTACAAAGAACTAATAAAACTTTGATACTAGAAATTTACAATATGAGAACATGAATTGATTTGTATATCTTTTACATGTTTCTTTATGATTCATGATTCGCACTAATTCAGTGATATATATTTGCCTGGATCCAGGCATTAGAGAGAAGACGTCTTTATTACTCTTTTGTAAAAAATTTAAATTTAATTAATTAGTCAAAAGGTGTCTTTAATCAACTATAGTTCTCATGTTTAAAATACTACATAATCTTTATGAAAAAGACATCTCCACTATTATTTTCCTCTTTCGTCGTTGACACCTCGGTTAACGTTTCCCTTTTTCCTGAATAAAAAGTTCATACGAATCGAGTTCACTCCGAGTTTCCACTTCAAAGACAAAAAAAACAAAAAAAAAAAGAGTCACGATTAATATTAGCTACTTATTTGTTAGGTTTGAGAACACACACTCACAAAAAAAAACGGTCATGTAGCATTGGTTTATGGTTGTACTGCTCAAGCGTTGCTATGTTGTTGTAATTATAAGTTAACTAACAAATAATTGGATAATTTTATGATATTTAGTGATGAAGATATTTGGTTAATAATTTAATATAAGAGATTACCCGTGAATATGGGTCACGGTCTATCATTCTCTTACGGTCCCCCGCCACCACAACAAAAATCAAAATATATTTCATCTCTAATAATTAATCGACCAACCTTTGAATTGATTCCATAAGCTAGCTTATTCCCACGATATATACAGTCAGTCGTTTAATTTTTAGTTTACTATATGAGCTATGACGTGAAATGAAGAATTGAATCAACATCTCCCCAAAACTCAACCAAGTTAAATTCTTTTCTTTCAGAAAATTTGATCTTACTATATCAGTCTCAGACAGAAACCTAGCTTCTTCCATTTTTTCGCATCATCCAAACGACGCTTTGCCTATTACTCAAATTTAAAGTGTTATATTTCTTGCAATTTATTGTACGTGGAAAGTCTCTTGCATTTAGTTTTAGTTTGTTTCTTGATTACTTTCTTGTAAAGCGAAGCTATAGGGAACCACTTCATCTCTTCGTGTTACTTCTTTTACTACAAGTCTTTGCCACTAGTCTATGATATTTGGTGACAAAAAAATGGTAAAGTTCAGACATCAATCAAAATCGGGATATCATTAATCATCTATACATTTTGAATTCTCCATTTGATTTATCGAACAAATATTCATATACAGAATTATTTTAAATAACTATGCTTTATAAGAGAATTAGATAGTGTTTGTTCTATTAACAAATCTTGAGAAGATCTATAAAAGGAAAACAAAATTCAAAAAGGCAATGAAAAAGAAGGGTATGCTTTAATTTGCACAAATATTATTACATACTGTTAAACTAAAATTCAAATAAATAAGATAGCTTTCTCCTTTTTTTTTTTTTATTATTTCAACGTTTTACCTTTTGAAATCGGCATTACCCCTTTCAACCAGATTCACTTTTCTAGTCATATAGAACTTCTTTACCTAATTCTCAAGGTCGATGTTAATGGCAGACCCTATTTGATCTTATTGTTTATACATAATTAAAAAAAAAAACTTATTTTGATGACAAAATTTCAAGTACTCAAGATTACAAGTTAAATCTAATGGATATATACGACGGATGGTAGAAATTTCACAATTTCCTTTTTTTAGGTAAACCATTTTCGCATACACTATTATAAGTGCATGGGTTTTGGACTAGTGTGAGTTCCCATTTACTTATACTGTATATGTTTATTATTCTAATTAATTTTTATTCCCATAACCATAAATACAAAAAAAAAATTCTCATACAATATATCCATTGTCAAAATCTTCGTTTCACATTATGCAATACTGGACGTCTCTTTAGTCTTTACCTATATTGTTAACAGGTAACAGCTATATCTTAATCTATTTGTTTTTTTTTTTTTTGAACAAACAATCTATTTGATAAAAAGACAAACTTTATTCTGAAATCACACGTATGATTTAAGAAAACACGATATGTGAGTAAGTACCACGGAAATTAAATGGAACGATTGGACCTACAAATCAGCATATGTAAGTACAATACAAATAGGAGATTATATACTCAATGAGTGTGAAAGTATGTAATATCACTCAACTTGATACCAAATTGTGTATATAATCTATACTTTCAGGGTTCCCAAATGCATGCATCCGTCGTTTCAAACCTTCCATCAACATGGGCCTTCGCACTATAAAACCTTTCTTTTTACCTTTCCTCCTTGATTTTATTTCTTGAAAATCATTCTGATAAGAAAAGCCAAAACTAAATATTAAGGAAAAAAGGCAAAAATATCAAAATCCAGCTGGTTGGTGTGACCCCACATTCTTATCGACATCCATCAATGTACCCCTCTTATCAAACATCGATTATAAGCCTTCAATTTGTATGTGTCTTTCCAAAATTTGTAGTATTCCAGTCGATTATACGCGTATACAACACATGATTCAGATTTAAGTTGTAATATGTTATAATTGAAATAACACTTTACAATGACATATAAACCATGAAAGTTGTCAAATATCCGTGATGTATAAAATGCCTCTGTAAAGTGTTATTTTGATTTTTAATAGTAACATATAATATAATATTTGGGGAATGGTTGTCATAATCGCGCCATGATTTACGACGTGTGCATCGAAAGAAGTAAGAGATTAGGCCATTCGATTGCTGAAGGCTGCATCACCTGATATGCGTATTTTATTGTGTAATTGATTCCGACGCACACATATACTGAGGTTAGTTTGAAAATAAGAAAAATATATTAATAATTTTCCGAATTCATGATAAGTAAAACCTATCTGAATGTAACAAGGAAATTGGTCTTCTACTTTACGCAACAGCTTTTCGTTGCAGCTATCTCTTCACGTAACTCTCTTTTTGTTTTTTTTTACATTCATATAACTCAATTTTAGCTATCCCTTAATATAATTTTTGAAATGATATTTAGATTAAATATATATATATATATATATATTTATATATATATAATACCTCTTCGTATACTTAAAAGTGTTCTTATTCTACTAGCAACCAATCCTAAATAAATATAGAAACTGTTAGATAGCAGTAATGGTGGAAATTAAAAAACACTGTGTCTGTACATATGAACACACGTATATAGATATGTGTACATTGCATGGATCGAACGTCTACCTACGTGAAAAGCAAGTCATCAGGTCTGACCACTCTGAGTTTCAGACACTCTCATTAATATTTTTCCTCTTTAATTATATATTTTTAATGTTTTTAAAAAAGATTTTAAGAATTACTTTTGCTTCTCTTTGGTTTTCTTTAATATATTTTGTCGGGATTAAGACAAAAGACTGAGTGAGCAAGACTGAGATTCTTCTGTTCAGCATGTTTCCCTTATTAAGGACTCTCTTCTTCTCTTACAGTTACTATACACTGTCCATGATTTCATCACTCTCTACGTACTCTGCTTTTACTTCCATATTTTTTTTTTTGGTATTTCTGTAATATTAAGAATTGATTGCGCATCTCTCTTTCCACACCAGTTAACACCTCGCTATATATATATATATATATATATATATATATATATCTTTAGGCAGTTGGAAAATAAAATGTGACTGTACATATATGTTGCTTTTGTTTGTCCTTTCAAAGAAATAATTACATCTTCACTTTAGGAGTATATCTTATAAAATAAATCCGAATGATCATTACGTGTTTGTCGGCATCTAGCTACCTCATGTCAAAAATTAATTAAGTAACATTAGCGACTGATTGTTTGGAAATAAAACCTCTCTATATTCATGATATTTTGCACCGTGGTCCACAACTTTTGTGAGAAGAATGTCTTTCAGTTTTAAAAATTCAAAGTTTAAAACGATATGATTGCTGACGAATATAATAAATTGATTCATACACAACTATGGAAAGATAGATATTGTTAACAAATTAAAAAGATAGATCTTCAATGATAGAACAAAAATATATTATAAAAAAACAGATCATGGTTGAGGCAACTTTCCCTTTTTTCAATAAAAACCAAAGGTTGCTTTAAAGAAAATCATGACATTTTCATATAAAGAAAGAACCGTAGAATATGATAAATTCCCGATGGCTAATGTTGTAATCGGAGAAATAACTACTTAATTAGTATAGTAAGTGAAAGTAAGTTGATGGTACGTAACTCATGGAGTATTGTATATCGGATAGGCATTAATTAATAGAAACTCTTGTTTAATAATTTTTTAAGCTAAAATTGTACCCTCACAGAAATTCTAACATTTTATTTGTAATAAAGTACGACTTTTAAAATCAATGTAGGAATACTATGGTGGTGTACGAATGAATAAAGGCCCTACCGCGTACTGTTATTATTGTAATCTAATTTGAAAAATTATGGCATGCATGTGTCCATAACATCGACCCATCTTAGTAGAGTTCAGATTTAGTCTCACTTTCGCGCAAAAGCATGCTACTTCGTCTCTAGACGATGTGGAAATTATAGGCCACTTCTTGAGCTATATAGGTCAATGCGGTGTAAATGTACCAATTTTAAGTATATTTTTAGGGTTTGAAAGCATTCATATTAACTATTTCATTTTAGTTGTTATAATACATTCTCATTGTTTCTACAGAGACAGAATGGATACATCATCTCCTTTCGAATTTGTGAAGGGGAAAAGAGGATCATTCAAACCCATGTGTGAGTGTGATTATGAGAAAGAGAAGTTCGCTTAAGTCAGATTATACTCGCGTATCAAACTCATATTATGAATCGGATGACGCAATGCAGTTTGTACGTAATTGGATTTTCTTACGAATTCAAAAATAAATTATACTATTTGAACTATAAGAAAGAAAAAAATATATTCCGAAGTTTCACCATAATTTATACAACAGTAATTAGTTTTTTTTGGTCAAAGAACAATAATCAGTTAGCTCTTTTTCAAAAAAAAAAAAGAAAAAAAAAAGAACAATAATTAGTTTCGTATTAGCCAAATGTGAATTATTATTTCAATCATTTAGGACATAATTACAAAAATATGTTTACCACACTTACAAACTTAATTAAGAATGTTTGAAAATATATCTATATTCTGGTGGCAGTGTCACAATTTTAACTTCAGTTCGGTTTAAATGTAATATATATCATTAATTATGTTGTGTGTTGTTGGAAAATAAAATTTGCGTACGTAGAAATATATATCAAGATAGCAATCTTCTCTTTCGTTGTGCTATGTTTGTATACTATTATCCAATTGTGAGAAACTTTTGCAGTATCAAAATAATTATAGATATGAATGATTTATAATTCTTTAAATTAGATTCCTTAAAATCATGAAAACAAAAAAAAGAGAGAGACACGAAAAAGAAGAAGATAAGGTGTCAATTAATTTGGCGGTGTTGAAACAATAAATAGGTAGGTAGGTGACAAATGCAAACCCTAGCTACTTGTCTATTTGTCCCCAGGCCATCGATGAAGCAATTATTTTCTTGAGATTCTTTCTATCGAAATAAAATTATGAAACTGAGAAGAGCAGAGGGAGTATTAAGATAAACAAAGCACAATCGAATAAAACGACGCCGTTGGGATGTGTCTGCTAAGGGACTGTTGAAGTCTCCCGAAGTCAATAAAAGGTAAAACTTTTTAGGGGTCCTCTATAATAGACGGTTACGAATGTGACACGTGTCTTCAGCTCGTCATTTTAATATGATAAAATATTGTTCTTTTTCCTATTCTATTTTTTTTTTTCTCATAATCTTGTTTCTTTCTTCATTAGTCCACTAATTCTTTTTAATAAAACATTCTCTGATTCATTGGGTTACGACATGTGCAAAAAATTACTGTGGAATTTAGTTGATAGGATAGTTCAAATATATATGTATCTTCATATTGTCATGACTCATGAGATTTGCAAATTAAATCGGATTTTCACTATTATTGTTTTTATTCAATTTCAATCGGATAACATTTTTAATTAATAGTTGATTGATAGATTTTTTTTTTTTAAATATTTAAAAGACTTTAATTAATGACTACTATTAACCATTGAGAATTATGAAGCATTACTCAATCACATTTTATGTATGCATTCACAATCAAATTAATGTTTTATCATGAACGTAATAACGTCATTACTCCATCTCGCTAACTCCCCAACATCTATTCATGAAATTGGACAGGATCATTCAGAACATAACGGCCAAATCCGACCGCCAATCGTTAGAAGATTTTATACGCATTTGGCTATTATTTTGATATTGAAGTTGATGTTGGTTTTATATATATCTGTACAAAGAACACTCATTGATCTCAGTATGAGAAACTCTTTGATCTCGGTTTATGTTTAGGGTTTGAGTTATATAGTTACAAAAGCTCTTAAATATGAATATGGAATTGAATTTTTTGATTTCATTGAATGAAGTTTTGAAAATGAAATTATTGATCAGAAGGGATTAAAACTTAGTGAACATTAGGATTGAAGCAATAAAAGTGTCAAAAGGACAATAAAGCCAAATGGTTAGGGATTAGACAGGTTGAAATGTTGGGGAGCATAAAAGCCAATAATTTGGTAATTTTCAGAGGACCCCCCTCTTATTGCGGCCACTTAATTCTATTAAATTTTTCTAATAAATTCACACACATGCCTCTGTAATTTTTATTTTTAACAGTTATGTATGCAGAAGAAACTTTTTAAAGAAATGCGAAGCTTTAAAAGCTGAATCGCAGATTTGAAAAGTAAAACAAAAGGTACATGAATTGGTTAACATGACAACGAAATCGTCATAAGTCTAAAATTGTAAAAAAATAATGATTTTTTGAGGTATAATTTATAGTTCAAAACTTACATGTTATGTCTGCGTGCCCATACCATACTACAAATTTATCCCGTTGTATAATCAGTTAATCACACTCATGATTATAGAGACATTTTATTTCTATAAGAAGTAGGTTTATAAAAATGAATATCTACGTAATCAATCACACTGCTATAGTTTTAGATTATTATTATTATTTTTTTTTAAATTAAATCCTAGAAAAAGGTTGTACAATTATGGAGTCACATGTGCAAACTGCAGTGCAATTATCCATATAATGAGAGTTCATAGTAAATATTATACAGAGAACCAAAGACAATCTTCTGCTAATTGGTTAAACCCTACAAATCTTATTAGATATTGAACGTAAACCTCAAAATTCAAATAGAAGGACCTCGATCTATTATTGTCTCTAAGTGAGACAAAACCTTACATTGATATACATATACATGAATAATACACACATCAATGCACACATGTATTCAAATAATTTGATAGAGATGATGAAAACTGAGCGAGACACATGTTACAAAACACACATACATACAAAATCTCATACAAAAAGATCTGTATATACATCTCTCTCTCTCTCTCTCTCGCCCACACACATTCAAGAAGAATATAAAGGGTTATTAAGTCATGGGACCATTTCGTCTCTGTAGCTTACATTCGACCCTTTTCGTGGACTACACGATCTGTCTCTCTCTCTCACTCTCTCTCTTTCTCTAAAAA
>NC_025697.1:1277490-1295350 GCF_000633955.1 Camelina sativa
TTTTTTTTTTTTTTTTTTTTTTTTCTCTCCCTTCACTATCGATTGCTGAAGTATAAATCTGAAAGAAATGGATCAAGATCAGCATCCTCAGTACGGTATACCGGAGCTCCGACAGCTCATGAAAGGCGGAGGGAGGACGACGACGACATCACCGTCTACTTCTTCTCATTTTCCCTCTGATTTCTTCGGCTTTAACCTCGCTCCGGCGCTGCCGCAACAACCGCACCGTCTTCACCAGTTCACTACTGATCAAGAGATGGGTTTCTTGCCACGTGGCATACATGGACTGGGTGGTGGAGGTTCCTCGACGGCTGGAAACAACAGTAACTTGAACGCGAGTACTAGTGGTGGTGGTGGTGGAGTTGGGTTTAGTGGGTTTCTAGATGGTGGGGGTTTCGGCGGTGGAGTAGGAGGAGACGGCGGAGGAACTGGAAGGTGGCCAAGACAAGAAACCCTAACTCTGTTGGAGATTAGATCTCGTCTTGATCATAAATTCAAAGAAGCTAATCAAAAAGGACCTCTCTGGGATGAAGTTTCTAGGTTTGCTTCACTTATCTTTTCTCGATTTTACCCTAATTTCTCTCTCTCTTCATTTTTTTATTTTATTTATTTTTGGTAACTTTTTCTTAAACATACTTCTACATATTTCTGAAAAAATGTTTCCTAGTTTAATAGTTGATCAATTACAAGAAATTAATTTCCAATTGAGGAAATTAATAACATTTGCTACTTATAAACATTAAACAGTTTCAATCTTCTTTATATATAAAATAAATAAATTTAAAAAAAAAAGGTTCAAACGTTGAGTATATATTTTGTGTTGTTGTTGTGGGTTTTCTTTCGGATTTGAAAAGATTTGACCTTTCATACGCTTTCTTGTTAAAAATTACGACCTTTCCAGTGAAAATCCCGAAGACAAATTTAATCTCTCTCTTTTTTTAATGTTTATTCTTGCATTAATAACAAGAAAGAATGTGACCTCAACACTTCCCTTGGGTTCCTCAATTTCAACTTACTTTTTCAGAAGATCAATATAAATATATACGTATATACATTCCCACGTATATTACACAGACACACATATTGATGTGTAACTATAGAGTGGTCAGTTTCAAACAATTTCTTTAGAGGTTGTTTTGTTTTGGTCAAGAGAATGACCAGACCTTGGCAGTTTCAGTTAAGACACTATCAGGTGCTTTAAAAACCCAAAAGGGTAAAACATAAACAAGAGTAAGACAAAAAGATTTATTATCTTCTTTGACTTTGATTTTAGTTTTCTTCTTTTTTTTACTGATAACTTCTGATTCATCTTTCTTAGCTTCTGAAGATATGTACCCTCCTCTTTTGTGTAACTGAGCATAGAAACATGTTATTGTGGTAAACTATTAGTTCACTATTCTTGGTCCGAAAGTTAACAAGTGTATGTTAAAAGAAGACAAACTTTATGTGTCACTATCTAATCTAATATATGCATAAAAATGAATATATGAATATCTTATGAATAGTCAATGATTCTTGCTAGTTTCAAGATTAGGGCACTGCTCCGAATTCAATCAAGCTAATTATTTTTCTCATTCGTATTTTTTTAATATAAATAGGATCATGTCCGAGGAACATGGATACCAAAGGAGTGGAAAGAAGTGCAGAGAGAAGTTTGAGAATCTTTACAAATACTATAGGAAGACTAAAGAAGGGAAAGCCGGAAGACAAGACGGAAAACATTACAGATTTTTCCGGCAGCTTGAAGCGCTCTACGGCGATTCCAACAACTTGGTTTCTTGTCCCAATCATAACACGCAGTTCATGAGCAGTGCTATTCATGGTTTCCACACTCAAAACCCTCTGAACGTTACTACAACAACGTCGAACATTCACAACGTTGATAGTGTTCATGGCTTTCATCAAAGCCTTAGTCTTTCTAACAACTACAACTCCTCTGAGCTGGAGCTTATGACTTCTTCGTCGGAAGGTAATGATTCTAGTAGTAGAAGGAAAACGAGGAATTGGAAAGGGAAGATCAAGGAGTTCATTGATGCGAACATGAAAAGGCTGATAGAGAGGCAAGATGTTTGGCTTGAAAAGTTGACAAAGGTTATTGAAGATAAAGAGGAACAACGGATGATGAAAGAAGAGGAATGGAGGAAGACTGAAGCTGCACGGATTGATAAAGAGCATTTGTTTTGGGCTAAAGAGAGGGCACGAATGGAAGCTAGGGATGTAGCAGTGATTGAGGCGTTGCAATACTTGACAGGAAAGCCATTGATAAAGCCGCTATGTTCGTCTCCGGAAGAGAGGATTAATGGTAATAATGAGATCCGAAACAATAGTGAGAATCAGAATGAGAATGGAAGCGATCAAACAATGACTAACAATGTTACTGTTAAAGGAAGTGGTAGCTGCTGGGATGAGCAAGAGATTATAAAGCTTATGGAGATAAGAACGAGCATGGACTCGGCATTTCAAGAGATATTGGGAGGGTGCTCGGATGAATTTCTATGGGAAGAGATTGCAGCGAAGTTAGTTCAGTTAGGGTTTGATCAGAGAAGTGCCTTATTATGCAAGGAAAAGTGGGAATGGATAAGCAATGGAATGAGGAAAGAAAAGAAGCAAATCAACAAGAAAAGGAAGGATAATTCGTCCAGCTGCGGTGTATACTATCCAAGAACCGAAGAAAATCCAATCNCCAATCATAACACGCAGTTCATGAGCAGTGCTATTCATGGTTTCCACACTCAAAACCCTCTGAACGTTACTACAACAACGTCGAACATTCACAACGTTGATAGTGTTCATGGCTTTCATCAAAGCCTTAGTCTTTCTAACAACTACAACTCCTCTGAGCTGGAGCTTATGACTTCTTCGTCGGAAGGTAATGATTCTAGTAGTAGAAGGAAAACGAGGAATTGGAAAGGGAAGATCAAGGAGTTCATTGATGCGAACATGAAAAGGCTGATAGAGAGGCAAGATGTTTGGCTTGAAAAGTTGACAAAGGTTATTGAAGATAAAGAGGAACAACGGATGATGAAAGAAGAGGAATGGAGGAAGACTGAAGCTGCACGGATTGATAAAGAGCATTTGTTTTGGGCTAAAGAGAGGGCGCGAATGGAAGCTAGGGATGTAGCAGTGATTGAGGCGTTGCAATACTTGACAGGAAAGCCATTGATAAAGCCGCTATGTTCGTCTCCGGAAGAGAGGATTAATGGTAATAATGAGATCCGAAACAATAGTGAGAATCAGAATGAGAATGGAAGCGATCAAACAATGACTAACAATGTTACTGTTAAAGGAAGTGGTAGCTGCTGGGATGAGCAAGAGATTATAAAGCTTATGGAGATTAGAACGAGCATGGACTCGGCATTTCAAGAGATATTGGGAGGGTGCTCGGATGAATTTCTATGGGAAGAGATTGCAGCGAAGTTAGTTCAGTTAGGGTTTGATCAGAGAAGTGCCTTATTATGCAAGGAAAAGTGGGAATGGATAAGCAATGGAATGAGGAAAGAAAAGAAGCAAATCAACAAGAAAAGGAAGGATAATTCGTCCAGCTGCGGTGTATACTATCCAAGAACCGAAGAAAATCCAATCTACAACAATCAAGAAAGCGGATATAATGATAATGATCAGCATCAGATGAACGAACAAGGCAATGTAGGTTCTTCAACATCAAACGCAAACGCAAACGTAACCACTGGAAATCCGAGCGGCGCAATGGCAGCTAGTACAAACTGCTTCCCGTTCTTCATGGGAGATGGAGATCAGAATTTGTGGGAAAGTTATGGTTTGAGGCTCAGTAAAGGAGAGAATCAGTAAGTAATGTGTCTCAATGAAGAAGAAGAAGAAGGTAATCATTTGGTTAGCTAATTCTTTTGAGTTAGCTATATATGAGATAAACCTTGACTTAGCTATTATATGTCACATGATGCTTAGAATTATAAATGGAATATTTGTTGGGGCTTAACGAATTTATATCAGCATGTATAAGATGAATTGTCTAAGAATTAAATCAAATTAGGCTTTAACCAACGGTTATATACTATGTTTAATTTGCATGTGTTTATTTTGTAAGACTTTTTATATCAATCTTTCTCTAAATATTGAATTTTGATCCCAATTACTATTTTGTTGACCCAGAAAAAACGAGCATACGTATTTTTGCACTTCCATATGCTAATTAAAAGATCGGTACTCATAAAAATCAACTTTTATAAGAGAATTAATTTTCTGCATCCGAAGGTGTAGACACGCAAAACCAGACAAGACATGTCATAGGATAACAAAAAAAAAAATCAGATCATCATGCATGTCATTCTTAAGCAACTCAACATTTAAACATAATTCTTTTTTACCTTTAAATATGATTTTTGATGACAAAAAAAAAAGAAGATATTTATCATAGTTTTAATGTGAACATGACATTTTCCCTCGACCCTTGAATGTAACCAAAATTTCCGGGGGGTTAAATTAATAATACTTTGATGATTTATAGGAAAGGAATTGACTACACTGAGCCTATATAGACTTCTATATTTTTCTTTGGCAGAAATGAATAGATTCGAGAGACAGTAGCATATGAACCAAACGGTTCTTGTCCATTGGCACGCAACAGTTTTAACAAGTTTTCTTTAGTTTTTTTTTTTTTGAAGGGTTTCTTCTGGAGGATTAGCTCACATAATAGGGTTTTATTAGTTTTCATTAGGAATTAGTAGGAACTTGAAAAATCTAATTTCCCTAGTTTTTTTAGAAAATTCATTTCTTTTTTTGTATCGAAGATTCATTTTGAAATTATTAAATGGGTAATAAAATGGATTCAAAAGAATAAAACACAACTACTTTAAAAACTATTAAATTTATGACGTAAATCAAACATATATTTCTTCTTCTATTCGGTTTCTGAACCAACTTTTCTGGCATGGAAGGTTCATATTCATAACATTTTGAATGGATCAAACACCTCTCGCCTGAATTATTTATTTGATTGTTGTAAACCGTGAAACTTGTTTGAACTTAATTTGGTCTTGAAGACTCAACCTATCTAATTAATGTATGTACATAAATGGAGATACAAAGAAAACATACATAGAAGGCTAGAGCTGTAAATTTGGGGTAATCCTAGAGAGAGAAAGAGATGGAGAGTTATGTAGATGGAGACAGAGAGTAAGAGTAGTGAAGTAAGCTCTGGTCGATTCAGTGTGTTAATGGTCAGAGAGAAAGTAACCATTTGCCTTTATCTCTCTCTCCATGATCTCTTCTTCTCCTTTTTGTCCCTATTCCCTATAGAGACAGTGAGACACGAGCACGAGTCAATACAATCCTTCGTACTTACACATTATTGATAACGTTGATTAATTCTGAATTGTCTCTATTCTCATTTAAGTGCTTGTTCGTTTTATGGGTTCCACACAAGACCAGTCCTACTTCTAGAGCTTGATGATTCTTCTTGTCAAACTTTATTAACTGTTTTTATAATTTGGATATAGTTTGTTGCTATATTGTGGAAATTTAGAGAACTTTTTAAGTTCCAATATTTACTCTTTAAAGCAAACAATTTATCTAGAAAACTCAATCTATTTAAAGGAACTAACCACAAAATCCTTGAAACGTTTAAATACTCTCTCAATTTTCCCTTATTTTGATGTTTTAGAAGCTTTCACATATGCTAATAAAACCTTCAGAATTTTATAAGAAATCCTTTTAATTTATCACTTGTAAAAAAATATTCTGCAATTACAAAAAAGTAACCCATACAAAGAAGATTGTGGTGAATATAAGACGACTGAACATGTTTATATTATTCATCACTAAAGATTTCAAACTGTTTTCATGACCCTATTTTTATGTTCAGTCACTGCCATTGTCTCTCTATTCTGTCCACCCTACGACTAGACACATCATCACCTCATTATATGATTTTATTATTTTTTAATTTTCCACTCATATTCAATCTTCAAAATTCTTCTTTCTTTGGATTTTTGAGTATTTAGTGATTTCTAGTTTTTTCTGGATAAGATATGTGACTGAATGTAGCCAGAACAAACAAAGTCATACTTTTGTCAACGTAGTTATCAGATAGTTCACGTCTATAGAACTAGTAGCCACAAAACCCACAACTTTTAGTGACAGCTACGATATAATCTTTCCTTTTTGATTTTCGTTGCAAATTTAATATTCAGGCAAAAAAAGTTAACAGAACATAATACGTCTGTAGACTTTTTTTTTATTAGATGTCAACATCCTTTTTGGAATAATTACAACCATTCCCTACGAGAAGGGTTTTATCATAAATACTTTACATATTGCAGGCTNAAGCTCCATGGTTTCTTACCTTTGAGCTGATTAATAGCGTTTAAATTCACAGTTGCTTCTTCCTCACTCTGTCCACCAGACAAGAACACAACAGCCGGAACCGCTGCAGGAACCGTCCTTTGTAAAGCACGAACCGTATGCGCGGCGATCACTTCAGGTTTAACCTTGGAGCCACTGTCAGAACCTGGAGTAACCATGTTTGGTTTCAAGAGAGTTCCTTCCAAGATCACATGGTGATCACTAAGAGCCTTGTAACAAGCCGCAAGGACTCGTTCCGTAACAGAAGCACATTTCTCAATATCATGAGATCCATCAACAAGAATCTCTGGTTCAACAATAGGGACAAGACCGTTCTCTTGGCAAATAACTGCGTATCTAGCTAAACCGTAAGCATTCTCATGGATAGCTAACTCAGAAGGCTCTTCCTTTCCGATTTTGAGAACAGCACGCCACTTAGCGAAACGTGCACCAGCTTCATAGTATTTCTTGCAACGGTCACCAAGCCCGTCAAGACCAATGGTTGTGGTTTCACCATTAGTACCAGCTAGCTCAACGGTTCCCTTATCGACTTTGATACCTGGAAGCACTCCAGCTTCCTTCATCACATCAACAAACAGTTTCCCTATATAGCAAAAATCAACAAAACACCAACCAATGATATATATTTAGAATCAAGAAAACGAATGTGAAAGTGTTTTGTGAGGTTTTTGAATTTTAAAACCTGAAGCAGTTTTTTGGTAGAGTGTTTCCTCGAAGAGGATGATACCACTGATGTATTGGAGAGCTCCAGGAGTAGTGAACAAGAGCTCACGAAGAGCACGTCTGTTTGATTCAACGTTCTCGACGTTAATGCTTACGAAACGTTTTCCGATTGTTCCAGTGGATTCATCAGCAGCGAGAATACCTTTTCCTGGAGTACCGATGTAAGCGGCATTGGCGATGAGCTCATCTGTAAAGATCGACAAACACGAAGAGATATATTCAGCTTTAACATCGACGTAGGACTGAATATATCAAATTACAAACAACAACGAGGCGGTGGTGAGATTTACCGGCGAATTTGGATTTGAAGCACGACATTTGTGTGTAAAAAGAGGCGACTGCGAAGGAGAAGAGTTTCGAATGGGAACGGGTTTTTTTTATGTAATGTATGAAATTGGGGAGAATGGGCCTTTAAAAGGCCGAGTTAGAGACGGATACGGCGATAAATAAGGAGTCATACAAGCGGCCCATATAAATTCTCGCTTTTTTCGCTAACTGCAACCAACCAATAGAAATTGTCGCAATTTTTTCGAAAGATCCGTTCCTTTGTTACACATTCAAACCTTTCTATTTTTAGTGTTCTTCAAATAATGTCAATTTTGGATTAGAGAGAGGATAAAATCCGTGAAATAGAGGTATAAATACCAGGCGTTATTTTTAAAAAAATGGTCGACATGATAAAACGGGATAAAGTCTGTTGGTTGTGCCCGTGAACTTAGCACTACAGGCTGCTGCTGACCAGATTTATTTTTTTACAAAGTAACAATATAGAATTAGATGTATTATAAAATAACGACGATTTGGATAGTGGAAATCTCAAAACATGTGGGCCTTTTTGTCAAAGTCCACCATCCACACTTGTTAGCGTCACCCGTGACGCCAATTGCTCATTTTCCATTATTTATGCCATTTCACCTTTTGTGACAAAAAAAAAAAAAATCGAATAATATGACAAAAATGCTTAACCATATCATATATCTTCGTAATTAACAAGTCTTGTTAGGTAAAAAAAGATTCATCAACAAGATAATGGTCAAATTGCAAAAAGATGTTAATTTTAATACTCTATGAGTAAAAATTAATACATACCTCTTCTAATAAAAATTATGAGAAAAAAAAAAAAAAACTAGAAAACTTTATCATATTCATATCATCTCCGACTCATTTCAACGGAACTAAAACTATCCGACCCGAGATTTTTATACGGGCCGGGTGATAACCCACCATCTTCTTCTAGTACTCGTTTCTCTCTACTCCAATTCCTAAACCCAACGTAAACCATCGCCACCATTAAAACCAACGCAATCACAGCTAGCAATGACATCCCAACCGTTAATCCAACACGACTCTTTTTCTTCCCTACACCTTCGCGTATCTTAAAATAACCCAGTTTACTCGGATCCGCAACGCCCAACATCGTCCGGATCGGGTAATTAACCAAATAACAAAACCCGGAACCGTTATTATAAACCGCCCCGAAACATTTGCAATCCCCAACACACATCTCCTCACACTCTCCCAAAGACGACGTCGTTTTATGATCCATCAGCTCCTTAAACGGCACTTCAACGCCGCCACGTCTCACCACTTTAAACTCCGTCGTCTTGCCGCAAAAATCAACCGGCGCCGACGACGCGTGATTACACTCTCCGATCACGGTAGCGTTATCGATACACGAACAACCCGATCCAGGGGTACATAGACTGTACGGACCACACGGATTTGGGAGATCGCAAGTTTCGCGGATCGCTTCGTAGTTCAAAGCCCAGTGAGATCCGTCCCAGAGGTATCCCCGGAGATTCCCGTCAGATTCTAATTGGAGAATCAGTAAACCGTTAACCGGTCTTTGAAAGCTATTGAACGCCTCAACATCGATTGGTATTATATTTCCGGTTTGGTACATACCGAGATAACCGTTCGGGTTAATCCGAGCTAGAATTGGACCGGCTCCGTCTTTGATTTTGGCTTTGGCTTGAAGAGCACTGTGTTTCCAGTAGAACTGTTGAGAATCATCATCGCTCACTTTAGCGTATAAACCGATGAAATCGCTACCTAACCGCATAGAATACAAACCGTTGGGCGAAACCAAAGCCATGGCAGATGTGAAATTCTGGTTCTCTACGAGGGTATTTCCGGGATAATCAAAACTCTCCCACTCGACCAACGACGACGTTTTCGCCACTTGGAGATTCGAGTCGTTACGGAGGATCAGACGGTCTCCGTTAGTGTTAGTTGACCATTCTAACCTCGAAGAAGGATCGGAAATTACGAGGCTGCCATTGAAGAAGAGCCTCGTTTTATGCGACCAGCTCGCTGAACGGGTCGGGTCGAGAACCCAGAGAGGATCCGTTAAGTTCGGGTGGGTTACAGCGAGGGAGAGGCGTGACCCGTTTACACGTAAGAACCCGAATGAAAAGTTCCCGTTCGGGTCAGTGAGGACAGGCTGAAACGAGTCGATGGACGGATCCGGGTTAGCTTCAAAGCCTTTTAACAGCTCCAAAACCGGTTCGACCGCGTTGACTCGTTGCCATGTATGAGAAGAAGAAACCAAGAAAACGAACGACAAGAGTAAAACACGAGTGAAAGAGTTTAAACACAAACCTTCCATTTTTGGAAACTTGAATAAAAGAGAAAGAGAGAGAGAGAAGAAAGAGATTGTGATGTTTTTTATTCGTTCATGCAGAGAGACTCCATTGCATCATATACTTGAGTGTGTATAATATATATAGAGACGTAAAATATGAATAAAATGATAAAATATGTATTGCCGGTACTAGAATATGTTAANCTCCCGTTCGGGTCAGTGAGGAGAGGCTGGAACAAGTCGATGGACGGGTCCGGTTTAGCTTCAAAGCCTTTTACCAGCTCTAAAACCGGTTCGACCGCGTTGACTCGTTGCCATGTATGAGAAGAAGAAACCAAGAAAACGAACGACAAGAGTAAAACACGAGTGAAAGAGTTTAAATACAAACCTTCCATTTTTGGAAACTTGAATCAAATATAAAGAAAGAGAGACAGAGAGAAGAAAGAGAGATTGTGATGTTTTTTATTCGTTCATACAGAGAGACTCCATTGCATCATATACTTGAGTGTGTGTAATGTATAATATATATAGAGACGTAAAATATGAATAAAATGATTAAATATGTTGTGCCGGTTCTAGAATATGTTAATTTGGAAAAGAGAAAAAAAGAGAGAAAGAAATAAAACAATAATAAACGGCGTCGATGTCGTGGGGGCTGAAATTAAATATTTGGAGTCGCGATTTGAGAAAGATATGGTTTTCTGGTGGGATAAATTGTAATCATATCAAGCCATTAACCATTCATTACTCGCTACTCGCTAGCTAGGCGCAAATGGACCAGTTGTATATAATATGCGCTAAACCAGATTGTTTACACTTAAATTATTTGAGTAAAGACAAATTATTGCACGCACTAAGCATGTGTCAGTGTCAGTATGTGTGTGTATTCATAATACAGTATAAATGTAAATCTATGTATGTGTAATGTGTTAATTTCGTATGTTCTTCCAATGTGTTTGTGTGTTTTCCTTCTCGAGTATGGGAATGTTTTAACTGTATTTTGTTCGTGTCAATATTATTTACAAGCGAGAGAAATCATCCCTAATAGACTAATACAAGTGCATATTTTGTTATTTAATCGATTTATTTTGTGAGGATCTATTGATTTAAAATGATGTACACCAAATATATGTAGAAAACTCTTAAAACGCGAAAACCCAAAAGATATATATAGTCACTACTTAGTTCAAGCACAAACTATCTGTTTAGGCGTAAAAGATCTTTAATACTATAAACTTAAACGGGGTTTGTGCTAATGAGCTAGCTCGTGCTAATAAATTATATAAAATCAGTGTTACACATGATTATGGAAAATGGGCAAAATCTAACGTATATGGATTGGAAGTATCTCTTTGAAATAAGAAGGTTTTGAATATGACTGGTTTTGAGAGTGTGTACGTGGGGGATGCAAATGCTCAGGATCTCCGAAATTTGTTAATATGGATAGCCAGATAGTTTCCAAGTATGCATTAAGAGTTTAGACATCAAATAAGATCATCCATAAAGAAGAAAAAAGGAATGTATTAAATCTTATAATTTATAAGAAAAAGGACTACGAACCGAGTTAAAGTGATTAGTGAGAAAAACACACAAAAAAGGGTTTTGCTTTTGCATACTTTTAGTAGTTTATAATTTTTTAAAAATATATATTTACTTTTATATTAAAATGATTTGAATTTAGGCATAAAGCTCCTTATGCGATCAAAGCCATATACACAAAGCTTCTTCACAAATAAAAAGGGAAAATCTAGAAGGTTAGGTGTTAATAAAATGAAATGAAATTATTATTATTGTATAACGATGAAGTTTACGACAAAAGTTGCACCAAATCTCTAAGGTCAAAAGACTCAAGCTCGTCATCTGTTTATGTCAGGTCATTAAATCTCTAGATGATTCAACATGCAATCTTATTTACACCGCCAAAAAACTCGAGTGACCGTGGTGGTGTATACATCCATGATCCATGGTATATAACATTCATATGAATTCATCAGTTATTGATTTGTTGATATTTTATATCTTATTGTATGATTTTTTTTTTTTTTTGGATTCGTATCCAATGAAAGTTCAAACTAACTTATTTCACAATGACGGGTGAGTTAATTTATCTAAGTCACATAGGTTGACTATGTAAAAAGGAGTCATTAAATGTGAGGAGTTGACATACTGGCTGGCGGGAGGATATGTATGAATGTATCGTAATCGTAACTAAACGCATCGAAAGTCTCACCAATTCGGATTTTGACTTAATAGTCTCTATTTCTTGAATTAAAA
Organism: Camelina sativa; assembly: GCF_000633955.1. NCBI lineage: Eukaryota > Viridiplantae > Streptophyta > Magnoliopsida > Brassicales > Brassicaceae > Camelina > Camelina sativa. The sequence goes on from NC_025697.1 coordinate 1,289,411, forward strand.
AAAAAAAAAAAACTTTTCTCTTTTTTTTTTTCGTTGGGATCGATTTATTTATTTTATTTGGTGTTGACATCATTTAAGTTCAACCATACAACAACTCTTTTGTTCCCTTCGTACTCCCTCTAAAAGATCCAAGTTTTTCTTACCAAACCTAATCTTTCTATCTAGATTAATGAATGTTTCTATCTGTGTACGCTGTAAGCAAAATGTTTGTACTCTTTTGTGTTCATTACAGATTTTGTTTCCATCTTTTTACCTTTTCTTACAGTAATTTATAGTATTCAACAATTCTGGTTCAAACTTCTTGACTTCTGAATTGTGTTTGCAAAGTCAAATATAGTTTATTACTGATATAAATCATATTATATGATTGTTCCCATTACTATGTATCACTTAATTTAATCCCCATCACTGTTTAAGCTTTTTTTACGGGAGAACCCCTAAATAAACATGCAATTTTCACATTAGAAAAAACTATTTAGCTACGACTATGACTACCTTCATATTAGTTTTTCCAGGTAATTTCATTAGAAAATTTGTTGACATTTCCATGAAGAGCTCAAGTTTTTCCTACTAGCTTTGAGAAATTTTTTTAAATAGGATCGATCGACTGGACTAATCAACCCATACCAAACAAGTCACATGATTCACATCTATTAAGTTATTCATAAGTCTTCTAGTTTCTGATGTCGAATATTTCGTAGTATTCTGTCGAAGTGGGTGGGCTGCACGAAAGGTGCCTACTGTTTGTTTTTAATTCATTATAACAATATGGCCTGCTAGATTCACCTGGCAACAATATGTAATTGATGGGCCGAAACTGAATAGGCCTACTAAGATGGAGAGAAAAAAAAAAAAAAAGGAAATGTTGACAGTGGGATTTGAACCCACGCCCTTTCGGACCAGAACCTTAATCTGGCGCCTTAGACCAACTCGGCCATATCAACTTATTGACATTAGCAATTTGACACATTTATATAAACATAATATAGTATAGGGGGAAATCTAGTAATATATTTTTCTAAATGAATCATCGACAGAAAAATCACATGAAAATCCATTTTATTTTGTTTAAAGTCGAATTAATTTACAGTATCGTAGACCTAATTAATAATATATATGTAGCAAAACCCAATTAATGATCAGATTAGACGGATTTACAAAAATTGCATGTGTGAATTATTAAAGCATGAATTAGTGATAAGGACTACCACCAAAACTCGAAAGAAAGTCTCGAGGGTCTCTTTTCTTGTCTCTGCTTCATCTCAATTGGTACTATAATGAATGGACACAATACAGTTCTCTTATCTAACGCTAAAAAGATACGCATAATTTTATTAGTTTCTCGAATGTGTCGGCTTACCGCAAAAATAGTAATATGATAATGACTCCCAACAAGTAATCAAATTAGGCTCGTGTCGTGATGATCCCTTCTCTTTCCAAGTTTCTTGTCATACATAAATCGAATTAGTCAAAGATAGATCCAAATCCCTAAATGATTGTGACACGCCATATCATTTACCAGCGCGCGGCTTAATATTTTCCAAGGATTTAAGGTTTCCATTTCCTTAATAACATAGGTGATATTCATTCTAATAATATCCTTGTTAAATTCCCTCTTCGAAATCATCAACGTCAAACGAAGATTCATGCATGCATGATTTACATTTGTATTTTCAAATTGAGTTGTTTTATTGTTACTTACTTAGCTCCTCTACGTCGATTTCCACAACTTAGTGGATGTAGATGAAACTGTTAAATGTGAATGTAATCTAGTCCGAGGAAAAAAGGTTAACATTTACTGTATTATATAGTAACAGAGATAATAGGAAACAACGGATATGAATAATAATAGAGTAGTAATTTTGTGTAACGCCAAAAGAGAGTGCGTACGTTTTGCTTTTGTCATTACATTACACAACCAACGAGGAGGAATCTTTATCTCTCGTGGTGGGGGATATCGCCACTGTGTTGTGTCAACCAAAAAAAAACTACTACTGTATTATGTTAATAGCAGAACTAAATTAAGAATTTAATGTTATAAAATAACATTTGTATTGTTCGGAAGAGGTGAAAACTCATAAATTGGTTTAACTTATAACACTCGTGATTTTAATTGTCTACTTGTTTCGACTAATTTTCGGGTAAATACAGACTATACAGTAGGAGAAGATTCATAAAAAGGTTTTACTTATATAACTCTTAAGATAAACCAAATGTTTATACAACTTACCTAGTAAGTAAATGAGTGTGTAAATAGTTGTCGTCTAGTTGTTTTGTCTGATACTCTTTGGTTGATTGAAGTTACGTATACTAGCTCCTCGCAAAATGAAGGTTGGAAAAAAAAAAGAAGAGAGGATCCACTCCAAAACACACTATAAAATATGGGCATAAACGTAAATAAGTATATGTAACCGACCATGTGAGAGATATAGACATATATAAAAACTTTTGACTTCTTCTTCTTCTTCTTCATGTTTGTAGTCCTCAAAAAGTCTCTGAAACAAAAAAGAAAATGGAAAAGAAACTTGGGATTATGTTTTTCCTTTTTGCTGTTCTTCTTATTCTTCAGTTCTCTGAGCTTCGTGCGGCTCATCAACGTTCTTTGCAAGGGGATAACGAAGGTATATACGTATATACTAGCTACTCTAATATATACCTTTTTTTTTTTGAACAAAATTCTACTCTAATATATACCATGTGATAGACCCATGCATTCAGCATCATGCATGTATATATATGTATTACCTATATAAACTTGTATATTAAAAAGTATTTTTTAAGAAACTTTTGTTTGAGCTTTGGCAAAACTTGATTGCCGGAAACAATCGGAACTCTTTTATTTTATTAAGTATAGAATCACAATTTTCCCTTATAATATAATTCTCTTGTGGATCATTTAGAGGTTTTTCTATATTATTATTTCTAATTATCATTTAGAGTTTTAGATATTGAATATTTTAAAGATTTCCATGTGATCCGAGATTGTTCCTCAAGTTAGATAAAAAAAAAAAAATCAAACCACCAATTAAATGTATGAAAACTATATATGTGATTAATGTAAAGCCTTTCAATGACCCATAATTCAAATCTAGCATGAAATATTAGGTTCCGATCACTTGCGCCGTAGGAACCTTGGGACCATATTTGGTTATAGTCGTCTTAATCTTATTATAGATCCTCAATGAGTGACAAAAAGGAGAGATCTTTAAATCTACTGTATGTTATTGTTAAAAATCTGCTGAACTATTTCTCTCTCACCAATTTTTACATTCTTTTTTCTTTCACATTTTCTATTACGTCAAAAAAAGAAGAAGAAAGAAACAAGAATAATAATTGGGTTTGGGCTAAGGCTAAACAAGCAGATAAGGCTTCTGAGATGGCCCAAGAATTATCGCAGGTAAGTTAATTTTTTTTTTTTTTTTTGGTCGGATGGTAAGTTAATTTTTTTAGCCGACCTTATAATATATTCGTAAATTAAATTTTGTATATTCTCCTGAATATCTTGGTTCAAAGCTGATGGGTGAAGAGAAGTGTGAGGAAAGGGATGAAGAGTATACGAAGAGAAGGATGATCACTGAATCTCACTTGGACTACATCTACACTCAAAGCCACCACAAGCCTTAACCATCCGCCCACCTCTTTATTTATTTATATTTATCATTATTGTTATGTGAAACTTAAAATAAAGTTTAGTCTGGAAACACGAGTAAATAAAAAATTATAAAATAATAATTTGTATTGTGGCAGCAAAATATAAATGCAGAAAATAAAAATAAAAGATGTGTTTCCATTTTTTTTTCTTTACATATAAAGGGTTTGAGGCATAAGGTACCATGGGAAAGTAGTTCTTGTCACTCGAGCGCATGATGAACGCTACAGTTTCATTCTGTGGGTTCTAGAGGACACCAAGAGACAAGATTGATCGACACAACGCCTATCTTTTTCTCTAAATAGTACTGTGAGAAAACGCCACCCCGGTTTGAAAGTGTTGGGCGTTTCTGGGATGGGAGAGTTTTGTCTTTGCACCCATCCAGTTTAAACAGTTGTATGTTTACTTTGTGGATCACAAAAGCAACCGCGTTAGAAGTGTTGAGCTGCTACCAAACACCAAGCATACGTTTGGAGATTTTTATACAACATTTACTTTCTTACATCACGTAGAAAGTCTTATGTTTATTTAGAGATGGAGAGAGAGAGAGAGAGAGAGAGAGAGAGAGAGAGAGAGAGAGAGAGAGTGTGAGAGACAGAGTAATGTAATCATATTGCTGCTTCTAAGCTTTTTGTTTTTTCAACTAGTTTGGTCTATAAGCTTTACTATATATGAGTCTTTGTTTTCACTTTTGAATCTTTTAATAAAAAAAGAAGAATATACGAAGAAGACAGAGAGAGAGGAAAGAGCTTTTGCATTCGTACCTGAGATATTCATGATTGTGGAGATTAAACCAGACAGCTTCAGAGAGAAGAACCCTCAAAGAAACATCGTTCCACTTCAGACCTGCAAACATTTGATTACTCCAGTAGAAAAAAAAAAAAAACCCCCAAAGATTAAGTCATTAAGAGAAAACATAGTTTTGTGTAATCCATAAAAAACAATGAGAAAAAACCTGGATTCTGAATAAGAGAGGCACAATCAAACTCATTATTATTATATGTATAAGAGTGCATCCAAAATGAATATTGAATTAATCGATAATAAACGGGTTTCGATCTGGTCTAAACTGTCTATATATATGAAAAGCTCTTAAGGATCATCCATTGGCGTATTATCATCATCACCAGTTGGCCAGTTGAATCCAGTCTCTGTGATTCCTGCAGCAAATTGTTCCCAGTAGACATCAGGCAAACCACCACCACTTGTTGTTTCTGCAACAGAACCAAACTCTGAGACATCATTATAGTCCATTGTGTTTCCCCATACATCGGTGTTGCTGAAAGCTGGTATTGTAGTATCAAAACCTATAGTCCATGTTGTCTCTTCTTGTTTGACAAGTCCGTCAGGGGATGGGAAGGTCATTAAGTAATCTGGTTCTGTCATCTCTTCTTCTGATGGATTCATCAAGTTCTTGCCTTTGGGATCAGCTCCTCCTACGCTTGAAGTCATCCCTTGTTGGTCAGAGAGTAGAGTGTTCTGAGCCTCTTCGTCATACATTAGCAATCTCTCCCAATCATCAGCTTCACACTTCACCATCTCCCCTGCTGTTGGAGAATCCTGAGGCTGCTTGATGAACTTCCTTGTCGCCTTTTCCAATCCGAGTGTTCCTTTTTCTCTTCTTTTGAGGTTCTTGAGGCGTTCCAAGAAACCCGGGTTCTGAAACAAGTTGGCCAAGAAAGAGAGCAACTGCTTCTGACGTTGCTCTGCAGCTTTCAGCCTCTGGTTCACAGAGTCCACGTGGCGAGCTGTGCCTCTGCTTTGCTGCTGAAGCTCAACCATTTCCTCCATCAATGCACGCCGCTCTTTCCTCAGCTTCTCGATCTCTCCTCCAACCTCAGTAGGTGACCCTTGGCTTTGGCTGTAGCTACTACTAGTGCAAGTTTGGTTAGATTGTGGTGATCGACGACGTTGAATGTTCTTGAGAAGATGCTTCTTGCCTCTAAGGAAAGCCTCGTTAGCGAATTCCCATTTGTCAGTATCAATCTTTCGAAATCCCTGGAAACATTTCCAACCCCCAAGAACAACTCAAAAAAAAAGCTCAAGAACAAAGTAAGAGAACAACCAGGATTTACGTCAAGGGTACACGAGCAGATGGTAAGCCAAATATCTTTATTGAAGATCAGTTTAAATCATAAGTTAGAAGATTCTTCTACCTTTAAGAGTGAAGAACATGTGAGTAAAACAGTCTTAAACAGTAGCGAACATTAACATAGAGAGGAAATAACAAAACATAACTACATTAGTAGAACAACAGGACACCACCATAATAATTATACAAAGAGTAGTAG
>NC_025697.1:1299333-1350994 GCF_000633955.1 Camelina sativa
TGATCGACGACGTTGAATGTTCTTGAGAAGATGCTTCTTGCCTCTAAGGAAAGCCTCGTTAGCGAATTCCCATTTGTCAGTATCAATCTTTCGAAATCCCTGGAAACATTTCCAACCCCCAAGAACAACTCAAAAAAAAAGCTCAAGAACAAAGTAAGAGAACAACCAGGATTTACGTCAAGGGTACACGAGCAGATGGTAAGCCAAATATCTTTATTGAAGATCAGTTTAAATCATAAGTTAGAAGATTCTTCTACCTTTAAGAGTGAAGAACATGTGAGTAAAACAGTCTTAAACAGTAGCGAACATTAACATAGAGAGGAAATAACAAAACATAACTACATTAGTAGAACAACAGGACACCACCATAATAATTATACAAAGAGTAGTAGTATCTTGGTCAGATCATCTCAACAAGGTTACAAGTTAATAAAACATCCAAACCAAGGCAAGCCAAAATTTGATAGATATAAAATTCAGTGTTACATGTGTAGAGATTGCACAAATCCCAAAAAAAGAGAAACAAAATTACAGGTATACTTCACTACAAGTAATCAAAAAACCAGTTTCGAGAAACTATAATACAAGAAATGTGTGCTTTGAGTATCATCAAAAAGATTACAGAAACACATACAAACAAAAAAATTGAAAAACAAAAAGGGAAAAAAAAAAAAAACAGAAATTTAGCAGCATCCATGTAAACTATCTACAAAAACAAAAGCAGAGAAGAGAGATTAGAAGAAGATAAAGGGTCATTTATAAGAAGTGATGATACCCACATAAGTGTTAAGCTGTCTGACGAAGCTGGAGAAATTGTTATGTTTGAAGTTCCTAGGGAGAATGGTTCTGGCGAACTCGAGAGGATCCCAAACGACGAAACTGGCACCGGTGAGTCCCCAAGAGATGACCGGGTCAAGAGTCGGGTCATCAACCAAATCAAAGGTCTTGGACAAAAAGGGAGGGACTTGATTCCCTTGCAAGATGTCTAGTGGGATAGGGAGTGGAGGAGTAGGAGGAGAACCCATGGTGTCAGTGTCGACGCAGTAGAGAGGCCCTGGTGGTACTGAAATTGGAGTTGGTTTGGAAAAAAAATCATCTTTTTTTGGGCTCATTTTTTATAAAAGAAGTGAAACTTTACGGTTTACTGCGTGTGTGAGAGAGAGAGAGAATTGAAGTATGGGTATGATAAAATAATGAGGGATTAAGAAAGGAAGAGAGGTTTGTAAGGGTTTATAAAGGTTTTTAGGGAGAAGCAGGGAAGTAACCGACAAACTGATAGATTGGAAAAAAAATCTCAGGGGAAAAGAGAGGCGGTGGGATTGTGGGTGGGTCAGTTTTCCTCCACCGTGGATTCATCTTCTTCGTCATCTTCTTTCTTTGATTCGTTGGTTTGTTTTTGGGTGAACACACCGACATTGAAGAAGTTGTTTCTTTCCTTGCAGCTTCGCTTATCTTAGCTGCTCTCTCTCTCTCTCTCATTTGGCGAAGGAGAGAAAGTGGGACCCACGTGATCTTTGGATATTTTTTTAGATATTTTTTAAAAAGATGAAAGGAGTGATATAGCGTGTTTGCCAGGTCAGCTTTCTTCTTCTTTGGTCCCTCTCGACGATCACACTTCACACACACAGATTCGTTTTCTCGCGTTTCCTTTTTTTAAGAACTTTTTTTCAAATATTTTTGTTTTTGTGTGTGTATCATTTTAATTTACGCCATCCTATTGGTTACCCAGTCAATCAAACGATATGCTACTAGTGGTCTTCTTAAAAAAAAAAAAAAATTATTGTAAAATTATGAAATCTGGTTATGTCGTTCTCATAAGTGGAGGTCAAAATTACTTATAAGCGAAGGCAAACAACAGATATTTTCAGTTCCTTGTGTTTAACGATCTGAGATATTTTAGACTCTGTTACCACTGTTTTCTTTTATATTTAACTTACAAATCGACTTTGCTATTTTGTGTAATCTCCAAAAAGTTACTCTTTCTTTGGTTTCTGTTTCATTTCTGTTGGTTATTATAGTTCAAGGCCAGACTAATCGCATGGTCACAATGTATACATATGTTAATTCCAACGTATCATATATTGCCTTTGCAAAAATCCTTTGACAACAGCATTCCAGAGCTGCTCTTTTTTACTCTCGCTTAGTAAGTAAACTAATTTAGCGGTGTATGAATGTACAACAACGTAATTAAATAACTATAACTTTTTAAGTGCATATTACTACTACAAAAGATAACAACAATATATATTGCATTGCTTACCCTCTGGGACTCGATACATAATCCCCCCACTCACTGTTTCCATTACTACATTTTTTTTTCCCTCCCTGTCACAATAGTCATATACATCATAAAAATCTGCAACATAAACAAAAAAAAAAAAAGAGCAAAACAGCAGCAGACAAAGTTCGCAAAATCTATAAGAACCGCGACGGTTTAGGATATGATCGATAGCTCATGAGGAGTGTACCTTAAAAGCTATCTTAACTAGTGCCTCCCTCCTGGGCAGCAAAAGAATGCTGAGAGTATATGTGCATATCATGATTATAACAACTTTCAAATGGACTGGGTGGGATTTTACAAATCCGAGCGGTTCGGCGGAGGAACCGCTGATTTGATCAATGGTCTTAGCAAGTCCATTATTGTTGCAAATGACGGACGCTTCCATGGCTCACTGGCAACCAAACATATGCATAAACATGAAGTCTATTCAAGGAGGAAAACACAAAAAGGTTTCAAACAAGACAAAGAAAATCTTAACGTACTTGGTCCAACAGCCCTCGATTATGGCCGCTACCTGAGGATTCAGATTCCGCGGGATCTCAAGCCGTTTACACTTGAATCCAACCGCAGCTACAACCTATGGAGCATTTATTTTTATTTTTGTTATGATCATATGGCATGTTATGGAATGCAGACTGAGCAACTTTCAAATGCAAAATAGATTATTATCATCTAAATGTTTTAGAGTGAAAAAGTACCTGAGCCGGGTTTAAATTACCCCATGGTTGTTGCAATGTAGCAAGCTCCCACAGGATAACCCCGAAACTGTACACATCTGACTTCTCATTAGATGGCTCATCTCGCAGGACTTCTGGTGCCATCCACTCAGGCTGATACAACAAAGTCATTAAATTATTTAACTTCCACTGGACCAAATACTTATTTAGCTTTAAACAAACTGAACTTACGGTTCCAGCTGCTGACTTTGATGAAAGAAACGTGCTCGCCTTTAATCGTGAGAGACCAAAATCACAAACCTGAGATTTCAAGACAAACGGTGTTAGAAAAATAATGTTTCGCTAGACAGCATGTTTTGAAGAGGACAGCTTAAGAGTGCTGCTATTTTAAATTACAGCAGATTAATGCCTTTCTGCAGTGTCCCCAAGATGATTTTATATATAAGCAGATCTCACAAGAGGAATGGTATATACTGAAAATCAAAATCAAGGCACTGGACACAACAATTTCTAATTCAGATTCAAACCTTGACTGTATACTTTTTGTCCACCAACAAATTTGGAGATTTCAGATCTCTATGCACAATAGGCGGATTGCGATTGTGAAGATAATTCATTCCTTTAGCCTGCAACAAAGAGTTGGAAAGAATATTCGATGTGAAGAAACACCAAGATCAGAAGGTAATCAACTTAATTTGCATCCATACAGGAATGTAACGAAAGGACATCAAACAGACCACATCATATGCCATACTCAGGCGACGTCTCTCATCTAATTGCTCCCTTGCTCCACTTTTATGCAAAAGTCTGTATAAACTACCTCTGTTCGAAAGATATCATGGTATTAGCTTCATTGTAGGCTAAAATTCTACACTCAGCACATAAACCCCTCAAAATCCAGGTAACTGTACCTTGACAAATATTCAGTCACTATTGACAAATTTGGAGGTTGAGTGACCGCACCCATGAAGAGAACAATGTTAGGGTGGCGAAGGCGTTTCATTATTGCAACCTGACAGCGAATCAAGATTATGGAAGACATTAATACACCATGTCCATTACCAAAATCACGAGCAAATTTTAGTTGTGTACCTCTCTTAAGAACTCATTGACACGCTCAGCATGGAAGTCTTGCTCCATGAGAATTTTCACAGCAACATCCTGAAATTGGTAGAATATATTACTGCAATAGTCAAAATCAGAATTCTTCTAGTGAGAGCACTCTTAAAGACAAATACCTAAACTGGGACACATTGAAGCCCACGTTTAGCTTATGACAGACAGATGTAAAAATTTGGCTTTTTTAACACCAAACAGCGCAACCAAATTTTAAGAGCTGAGTAAAATTCTGGAAAAAAGTTCTTACCGAGCCATGCCACTCAGCACGGTGGACAGTGCCAAAGGAACCTGAAAGAGCAGTAGCTCAAATTAGAGTGGAAGGGTTAAGGCAACAGAGAAGAATGTAATCTCAAGATGGCAATTTTTTTCTTTTTCTTATTTTGTTCGAGATCAGAGTCCATAGCAAAACCATCTACTCAAGAATTGCACATTTCTGGTACGTTCATAGACCAAGTCACTATTTTTCCGTAAAATTATTACCTGCTCCAATCTTCTCTTTTATATTAAGATCACACCACGGGATGTCCATATCATCACCATCAAGTCCAAGTTCCCTATTTGCCCTGTTCGGAACTGTCTGATTGATTGGCGGGGCATTCATAGGTACTGCTTCTACTTGATTTGACGCACGCATCATGTTCTGTGGAGGCATATTAGCACTCCCACCACCATTTTCTGCCAATGCGTCATTCTCTCCACCCGGATTATCATATTGCCTATGAAACATTGAGAATCCCATATCATCTACAACCATTCAAACAAGCAGATATAAGAAATCAGAGTCCAGAGGACAAGTCTTGCACATAAATGCACTAAAATTGATATGCTTGAACAGCGGTCATCAAGTTTAACCTTTAATATCACTAGGCGAAGCACCCACCAACTCACACACATACACACACCAACAGCCACAAAACCATTAAAACTAAAAAGAGACAAGAAAACAAACAATAGAATCATTCTAAGACTACTAACCCTTCAGATATCGAAGACATGATCAAGAAATACCCTAAATGATAGGAGATTACACTTGTAGGGGAAATATAAAACGAGACGTAAGGAGGATGCAAAAGTGAACAAAGGTTTTCTCTATTGGGAATACCTGATGCAGGATCGAAAACAAGATTAAGAGACTGGCTGTCGGTGAAATATTGTTTGGCTAGTAATCTAAAATCGACTGCGGGTTCAACTGGCTTGGGTCGTGGAAACCGCAAAGGTGAAGAAATTGATATAGATGAAGGACCATTTAGCAAGGAATCGGGCTCCCATAAGTGACCTGGCTTCCCTACTAAATCAACCAGGTACTCCCTGAAACCAAAACAAAGTTTCCACATCATCAACCTAGTATTTAGCGTTAGGAATGTTTTTACAGAAACAGAAAGCAAAGCAAATAGGAAAATAAAGGCTCTTTCGCAACCACTTCTATCATACCTATCAAGTCCAAACCTGACAAGGCACGATGCGGCATCATCTCTATTACAATATTTGCATCCCTTTGCAATTCGACAGGGTAAATCAATTATGTCAGCCAGTACCTGCATGCACCCAGTGGCAGGTATAAACATTTTTTTTTCTTTCAAATATTCAACTAACAGTAACTTTTTTTTTTTCTAGCTAATAACACCACTTTTCTCAAGCAACTTTCTTAACATGTATTACAATACAAACAAATGAATGAAGCGAAATAATTTATATGATCATTTCAAAAGATACGTCTCCAATGTCATAAGAATAGCACCAAAGTTGGGATCTCACTTTGAAGAGTAAAGCTCGATGTCTGCAGAGTCCAACAGAGAGGCTACCTATGGGAACCACCACTTTAAAGATTTCTTTTAGACCATCAATGCACTCCTTCCACATGGGAACTAACTCATCTTCCCCCATGATAACTGGACCCCTGAGGAGCCAAGAATTAACGATTAACAAGAAATGTGAGAACTCACAGGAAGATATAAATTATAATTTCAAAGAGATCGTAAGGATTGTGTGAGTACAAACCCCATACGATTGCAGATAAGCTTTGCCAGCTGATCAACAACCTCTTTTGTGGTTATGCAGCTACATGATATGTCGTGGACTCTATTGTGAAGTTCCTTGAAGGCTGGATCACTACGCCTATCGACTATGATCGCTTCAAGCGAAGAGTCAACACCGGAATCAACAGCTCTTAATGACTCAATTGAAGGGATGCGGCCACTTTCATGCAGATCGATGCATAAGGTCCAAATATATGGATCCAGACCATTCATCATGTAAAACCCATCAGGAACTTTATCATAGTACGATAAACAGCCATTAACCTGATACAGTAAACCAAAAAGACTTATTCTCTTTCTCAATCAGTCACAATTCATAAATAGGCGCATTTTTAGAAAATCAGAACTGCCAACAAACAAAAATCACTAATCAGCTGCATGTTCCTGAGCTGCTAATAAACAAACAAGTACATACTCCATCTCTGACTGCGTAGTGGCCTATCCTGAGCAACTCATTCCAAACAGACATATTGATAATCCCAACCCCTAAACCTTCAAAATTTCTAATAATAACCCCAGATCTCTTTACTAATTCCTAGGGATCTTTACAACGCTTGGTAAGGAGATCTAACTGAAACTTCGGCTAAACAGGAACGAACAAAAGGCAATCAATCAAACCAATACCCAGAAACGATGTGAAACGGTTTCGGCTGAACTTGGAGAAGTCCTCAAAGCAGATTCATCCGGAACAGGATCCAGAAAATTCGGATCGTCGGCGCAAGTAGCCTCGGACGAAAGCCGTAACGCTAATGCAAGCTGCAACTGATAACTCTCCTCCGTCTGCTGCGCCCAACTCTTCCCAGATGAAGAACCCCCAGCCGAGTCAGCCGTCATCTGTATCCTCAAATCTCCACCACCACCACCAAAACCAAGCCTAAACCCATCATCTTGAGGAAATCCAACAGATTCGATCTCGTTAGCAGCCGCAGAAAGCGTAGGCATATAATAATCCCCAGACAAAGAGCTCTCACCAAAACTACTCCCACTCGATTGCCTCTGTAACCCTAGAGACGAAGCATACATATTATTATTCCCACCCCGATTCGGCTGATTACTCAACCTATGATCACCAGCGCCGCTAGGATCCCAATCAAATCCGCTTCTATCCGCCTTGTTTTTCCCGTTGTTCCCGCTGTTATTGTTGCTGGCGCTCCTGTTCTCGCTGGACAAAGAGTCATAGTGCGGCGGAGGAGCTCCGGTGACGGAAACAGAGACCTGATCGTCAGAAAATTGACTAAGCAAATTGTAATTAGATCTTCTACCGGGCATTTCCATGGAAGTTATGGCGATCTAAGATGAGTGATGTCTCCGATCATATAAGCTTCAAACCCTAGGAAACCGCCATTGTTGAAGAAAAATTCGGCTGAGCTAGCTCGAGAAGCCACTTGTTTCTCTCTCTAGTTTTTCATTTTTTGTCTTCTTACTTTTCTTTAATAAAAATTCTCTCTCTATCTCTCTCTCTAATGGACATTGGAATTTTTTAATTTTTTTTTTGTATATAAACTGATGAGAGAACTTTTTTTTAACTCGGTGGCGTTTCTGTTTATGATTTCGTTATATTCCCTCCCATGTCCCCCTTTTTTATGGAACTTTGACAATTTTTTCAAAATAAATTTTGTAATTTAATTTCGTTTTTTTTTATCCACCATATTTTTCATTACAAAAAATCTTCGTTGATGCAAAAAGAATGAGAGGGAATGAATAATTAATCTTCTCAAAAGCGTAGGTTTAATTTTGAGCAATGGATTTCTGTATGAATCTTTTTGGTGGAATGCAACTGAGATTGGAAGATAAAAGAATAATGTGAAACATAGGTAGTGAGTAGTGACCATTTCAAAGAGGAAACAAAGCTAAAAAGAGGAACATGCTCACGTGTAATAAGACTAAACCATGTTGCATGCCCACTTGAATAAGATCCAAAGCATTTCTACATATGGAATTGAGATTACAATCTCTGCAGCAAAAGTTTTGGTTATATTTCTTATACCAATCTGAATACGTGAATATTGGATCCGCGTTTAATTCACTTTTTAGTAGTCTAACATACAACATTGAAAAAGCAATTCAACATTATAAAGTTTAGAGTATATGATGGTATTTTACTATTTTATAAAGAAAGAACAACAAAACTATTTGAAAAATATATGGAAAGTGAAGGAATGGACTATATATATATAAATATTGGGGATTGAGGGGGATGTATTCGTGTATGCAAAAATGGATGGGCTCTTGTGTCTTTATATTCTTTTGTCTATTCAAACATTCGTATTTGATGCCTGTTACTTCATCTTAACCATTTTTTGGGCAATTGTCATAAATACCACTAATACATGTTTTTATTTCAAAAATACCACAATTTAGTTTTTTCTAAAAATGCCATTAAAATATTTTTTTTTCCAAAAAATACCACGTAATTGAACTAAAGTTCTAATACTAAAAACTAATTCCTAAATTCTAAATACTAAACCCTACTTCTAAAAACTAAATGTGTCAACCCAAACCTAAAAAAAAAATTTACATTCTTAATTTATTTTTTTTGTGTTTATGGTAATTTTGAAAAAAAATTTTGTGGTATTTTTGAAAAAAAAACTAAAATGTGATATTTTTGGAAAAAAAAAATTTTAGTGGTATTTAAAGGAATTTATGTTCTTCTTTTTCTTTATGTTGGATTGTTGACAAACATACAAATAATTGTTTTTCATAATAGTGTAGTTTTTTTAGTTAACAAATAAGATTATATATTCGTATAATTTGATAAATTGACGTAATCAAATAAGATTTTCGTGTCTTTGATTTTGGAAGCACCACCTTAAACATGTATTGAATGTTAACGTTAATATGATCACAAACAAAAACTCTAGCTAATATTGAAAAGAAAAGCGTTAAGGTTGTTTTTACAGTGAATTTGAGTGGACAAAACACTAATTACAGTAATTATACAATTTGTAAATAGTGAATTGTGGGTAACAATTAAATTTACGTTTAGGTTTAATGTATGGAATTATTAGGTCAGTTTTAGTATTGGTATTAATCTATTTGAATTAGTTTCTATAATTAATCTACTAATTAAGTCAAGGTCAAATTCTTCTATCCCTAAAGATTTTTCAGATTTTTTTCCGGATAGTCAATGAGCTGTCATTAATTTATCAATCAAGTTATCAACGCAACTTGGACAATAAAATAAATACTAAGGTTCATCGAATACTGCCAGGTTCAATGCACTCACCGCATTTTTGTCATTAAGTTGATTTTTAGCCGTAGATTTTTTTTTTTTTTTTCAGTAAGTTGCTTCTTCTTCTTTTGTTTTTTCTTCTCCTTTTGTAGTATTTTAAAATTTTAAATATCACGGCTGCTGAATATATAAAGTACGTTGTGGAATATTTAAGACAAAATTTTGGGTAACATATTATACTTTACCTTTTTTTTTAGTTGAGATTATTTAAGATTTTGTAGTCTATTGCTGCTTAATTCCCACTCGTGCAACTATCCCATTTAATTATTCGTCGTTGGACCGTACTTAATGTTATTATCATATATACTCTCCATAGATTTTGTTAACTGGTTTTCGTTTTTCTATGGTCTATGGATTAGGGAAAAATATTTAAATTTGTGATGCATGGTAAGTAATTTTACTAGTATAAAACAGCTTTTACCTCTCAAGGGTATTAAGGTAAATGATGCTCCATTTGACCGTGGGACTTATTTTGAAATTTTGAATATTGAAGTGGGACTCCATGTGTTGACGAAAACGCCTGACCAAACGGAAAAAAAAATGGAAACTCTCCGTCAGTCAAATAAGTCCGTTACAATCCGTCCTTCCTGACACCGTTAATTAAAAGGCGGTTAAAAAAAACCTTAATAAGAATGGGCTTAAATTATGGGCTTAAAAACCCTAGGCCCAATACATGAGCAGGACACACAAACCATCGAGTGGTCCGCGTAACAGAGAATCACTAAAACCCCCTTTGGTCTCTCATTAAATAAATTCCATCGGACGGCCCCTTCAACTTCACACGCCCTAGAAACCGCTCTGGAGAGACGAATCGCTCTACAACCTTCTTCTTCGACGCATCGTCGCCTTCAAGGTCACACTACCTCTCACGACAATGGAGTTCTGGGGTAAAAACGTTTTCCTATCTTACTTCTTCTTCTTCTTCTTCCGTCTATAAGCTTCGTTTCCTGCACTTAGGGTTTTTCATCTTCTGGTTTCATCGTTTTGTTTTTTCCGTTTTTTCACTGTTTCTTCTCCCGAATCGTCTGGTTAGCTGTTCAGATGAGTAACGAGAGATAAGATTTGTCAGTATTTGGTGTGTAGTCTTGGTTTAAACTCCGATATTTCTAGTTTCGTTACTGAAATTGAAAAAAAAAATTGAGTAGAGGCTTTGGGATTCCATGTCTCGGGTATTTGGTACTTTTGAATGGTTCGAAATGATGGATTTGTGGAAGATTTGTTGATTTTTTTTTTGGTTTTGTTGTACTATCTATGAGTTTGCAGGTGTTGAAGTTAAGCCTGACGGATCACTTCGTGTGGATCCTGGGGAAGATATGCTTGTGCACATCTCACAGGTACTGTTGAATTGCTTTGAGTTGAGTTGAGTTGTAACAATGTATTTTACAGTGACGTTTTTTTTTGTTTATCTTATTGAAGGCTGCTTTGGGAGATAGTAAGAAAAAAGTTAAGGAACCGATTCAGCTTTTCGTGGAAGTTGGAGGTCAAAAGCTTATTATAGGGAACCTCTCTCATGGCAAGTTTCCTCAGCTGTCCACGGAGCTTGTCTTGGAAAAGGGATTTGAGCTGTCTCACAATTGGAAGAATGGGAGCGTTTTCTTCACTGGTTACAAAGTTGATGCATCTGATCCATATCCTTTACTATTTCAATATTTGTTTGTTAATATTGCTTAAACCTTACAAGCTTGTTGATGAATGTGATTTTGGAAATCGTTGTTTTACTTTACTCTCTTTTCTTCCTTGACTCTCTATGTCCGTCTTACTGAGGCTGAGGATATGTCTGATGATGAACCTGCGGTTGGTAGTGCCAAAGGTGAGTTGGGAGTTATATCAAATTGTGTCTAGTTATCTGATTTTAGTTTTTTTCTAAGAATACTAATCTCTTATCCTTTGATGTGGTCTCAGCTGAGCCAGCTGTTGCAGCATCAGGTGTGAAACAGGTGAACTTTCAATTGCCAAATGCAGAAGTCAAAGCCCAGGAAGATGATGACGAAGATGACAGTGAGGAGGACTCTTCAGATGATGATGAGTCTTCTGACGAATCTGGAGATGAGGAGGTACCTCTATTTATAAACTACTAACTCAATGGCTGTAGATTTTAACTTGGGCTCAGTGACATGTTAAAATTATAATCAGTGTACGCCTGTCACTTTTATGTTTGCATTTTCCACATGAACAATAATGTGTATTTCTGTTCTATCCCATTCTCTTAATTCTTTAATCCTCATCATCGCTGCTTCTTTTCAGGAAAAGAAGGTTACTGCTGAAGTTGACAGTGATGAAGACGATGAAGATGACTCATCTGACGACGATGAAGATGACTCATCAGAGGAGGACACCCCAAAAAAGGTAACATGATATTTCTCTATATATCTGCTCGGTTATGAATAAACGTATATTTGTTCTGACTTACTACCCTTCTTTGGGAGCAATTTTCTCTGCTTGTGTGGTCAAACTAAAACCTGATATCTGAATTTTCTTGGTTTATGAATAGCCTGAAGAATCCAAGAAGAGGTCTGCAGAAGCCAACTCCTCAAAGAATACTGCTTCCAACAAGAAGGCTAAGTTTGTAACTCCTCAGAAAACAGGTGATTAAATCGTTTTTACCAATCTCCCCATTGAATCCTTGTTTTTTAACAGAAAGAAAGATGGATTGGTTTAACTGAAAACATTGTGACAATAAAAACAGAGTCTAAGAAGCCGCATGTCCACATTGCAACTCCTCATCCATCAAAACAGGCGGGTAAGAATTCTGGTGGAAGCAGCAATGGAGAGTCGTCGAAGAAGCAGCAGACACCAAAGTCTGCAGGAGCGTTTGGGTGCAATTCATGCAGCAGAACCTTTACTTCGGAAATGGGGTTGCAGTCTCACACAAAGGCGAAACACAGTGCAGCTGCTTGAAAATCATAAGAAGAAGAAGCTCGATGACTTAGTCCTTTATAATATCTACTTTAGAACTTCGATGCCTGTTGGTGTTCAAAACTGGAACTTGCGAGTGAGTCAGTTTTAGTTGGTCTTTTTTTCTCAGGCGTTTCAACTTTTTCTTAATCGTTTCGGTATTTTGAAAACTTTGCTAAACCTTGGAACCTTGGTTTGTGTTTAGTGCTGCTAATATGGATATATATTATTAGAAGTCTTTTTGGAGGCTTTTCTAGTAAACACCCATTGCAAATCCTTTATCCATTAACTACCCAATGGGGTACGAGCAAACATGTCAATTTCCGTGTAGTTATAATTTATGAAGAAGAGAATAACAACAAGCAGGTTTGCCCGAGTGGTTAAGGGGGAAGACTTAAGTTCTTCTGCACATAAGTGCGCGTGGGTTCGAACCCCACAGCCTGCAAATATTGCTAACTTATTTTTTCATAAAGTTAAAAAATATTTTTACGATATATGTTATTTTGTTTAGTCTATGACAGATACTATATATAAAAGCAAATCAAATCAAATCGTACCAAGAATGAAACTTCCTCCTTGATCGTTTCCACTTTTCATTGACTTTTGGGTAATTTTCCTTTTATTTGTTAGTTTACTTCTTTTTTTGGGTTCAATTTGGTAAAGTGTGCTTCAATGCTAATAGCATCGTTAGTTTCCTTTTTTTTTTTTTAACCTGCTTTGTATACACTATATTACTTTCTAAAGCTGCTTTGCTTTGTATATATTTCACTTATAAGATTGCTCTGTTTGTATGTGACAAATTGAGTCTTTAAGAAGCTTAGCTTTCTGCATCGTGATCTTCCCTTCTGGTTCAGCCATTCGTTTGGGTTTTGCCCTAATGCCGCTCCTCCGGCGTTACGTCTTCAATCCTACCGGAATAACAAGAGTCGGAGAAGAAGAATATAACGACCAAACCGAACCTCAAACCAGGGGATACATCCATGTGAATGTGACAGCCTCAACTAGGGTTTCACTCAACGAGAGAGAGCATCAGAGAAGGTCGCCCGATGTTGTTTGCTCATCTTCTTCAGGATCGCAGGAGGATATAGAATCACGCTGTTCGATCTGCTTGGAAGTTTGGACCAACGGTGGCGAACACCAAGTCTCTTGTCTTCCCTGTGGACACTTGTATGGGTTTTCTTGCATCAACAAGTGGTTACAGCATCGTCCAAGTTCAGGAAAGTGTCCTCAATGCATCAGAGCATGTAGCTTTAAAGATGTCGTGAAAATCTACGCATCAAAGATTGCTGCGATTGATGATGAAGCACAAAAGAGAATCGTATCTCTCGAGGCCAAGTTAAGTTCAGTAGAAGCGAAGACACCGAGTTTGAGTTACAAAGAAGCTCGATGGAGAGAAAAGAAAGCAGAGTTACGATTAGAGATTAATAATCTCAGGAAGAAGATGTATCAAGAACGTCATGGACATGATGAACCTTCTTACAGCTTTAAACATCATAAAGAAGTGTTAGTTAATGGTGGCCGTATATTTGAAATAAATGTTGGTAGACAGATTCTGTTGTTGGCCCGTAGGCTCTCAGGAAGTGGTGGAACGTTTGTGCTTACGCAAATCAACTTACATACTGGTATGATTGATAATGACATTTTGTTGCCTCGTACAACTAGAGCTATTCAAGATCTTCGCCTTTCGCCTCACAGTAACGGGCTAGCTGTATATGGTTCTCTAGGGAAAAAATTATCTTTTATAAGCTTGGATAGTCACGACACTGTCTTGTCTTATGATCATCTACCTGCTGCACCTTTGTCTTGTTCTTGGGATCTCAACAGTTGTCACCATGTTTATGCTGGACTACAGAATGGGATGGTTTTAGTATTTGATATGCGTCAAAACAAGAGACCTTTAGCGTCCTTGGTTGGCGTGACAAGCAATCCAGTTCATACTATCTATCGTCTCTCTGCATATTCCACTCCAACTTCTGATGTCGGCCGTGAGCTCTTATCCGCTTCTTCCATCGGGCTTTGTCAGTGGAACATTAGTGGCAGTGAGGGAAGGCCAACACTGGTTTCTGAAACAAGAAACTTAGAAACATGCATAGCCTCCTCGTATTGTCCTCGCACCAATCATGTGGTTGCCTCTTATAAACGGAGAGCTAAATCTTCTGATAATAATAGTAATCGTAATGGTGTAGATGTATTTCATGTTTGTCTCAAGAGACGAGTTGATGGCTCTTATTCTCAGAAACAGTCATCAACACAAGCTATTGTAGACACCATCACCTTGCCAAGAACAGCGATTATAGATTTTGGTGAGGAAAGGAGACAACTGTTTGCATCTTATGATGACTTCACTCGAGAGCTAATCTTGCAAGATCCTTCCTCTTTTACTGTCTCTCAACGGTTTGCATTGTCAAGTCCTCATCTGCTTCAAGACGTGAAATACGCTCACCTCAATGGTTCGGGTTTGCTCGGTCTCTTAACTGATGATAGATTGCAACTTCTTAGTAATTAATCATTCTTGTAGGGATACAAAGAGTCAAATCGTTTACTGTAAAAAAAGCAGAACAAAATAAGGAAGTTACAATTTTCTTGAAATGCTAACTTCTTTAAAGCTTCTCAACACTACTGAATCTTTTGAGAGTTTACAAAAGACTCCATGAAATTGGAGGATATATATATTTGATCAGTTGAGTTCTCTTCGTCTTGCGATAAAGTCAATAATCTAATTGCCCTTTGAGGAATCTGAATAATCCCTTCAAAGTATATTTCTTCTTTATACTATAAGTATCCATATCTTTCAACACTACACACACCATCTTCTGTAACAATGGTATCATCAAATCTCTCTCTCTCTCTCTCTCTCTCTCTCTCTCTCTCTCTCTCTCTCTATTCACACCAACAAGAATTTTAAATAACGAAGCCAAAAAAAAAAGAAAAAGAAAAAGAAAATCATCTTTTTATTCTCAAGCATCTCATCGCTCGAAAACTCCTTTTTTCCATTCAATGGTTAGGCACAATCGTCCCAATTTGTCCAAATCCCGCAATGAAGAACGCGATTGCTTGCGCGAAAAGGTATAGGTAATAATGATTCTTCCCAAAAAACGCGTCATAACATCCCACAAATAACAGATACATTCCTACACCGAGTTCCAGCACATGAATCCTGCCAAAATAGACACATAAAAAAACACGATTAGAATTGGTTTAATGGAAAGAAATTTAAAGAACCGGTTTTGGTTTAAAGGTAAGAAGTTTTTACCTATCTCCGAATCTAAAGCGAAGAAGCTTCTTTGGAGTCTTGCTGGCCGATTTAGCCTTAAGATCTCCGAGCTTCTCAGTAACAATCCACTCGTTAACTCTTCCTCCTTCGAGCAAACCAATGAAGGTAGCTTTAGTTCTGTGAAGAGACATCACATTCTCGAAGAGAATCCAAAACACCATAAGATGCAGCGACCTATATATAAGACACATGTAAACCAACAACAATAAGAGCCTGAACAAAACACTTAAGCCGCAAGAAACTTCTCGGAACTGTGTTTTACCTCGGTGTCCCAACAGCGTTGAGCAGAGTAATGACGGAAGGAATGTAAACCGCTCCCCACTTAGGTACTGAAACTTCCGGTACAAGAACCGTAGCTGGTAAGATCACACAGTAGAAGATGAAAGTAACAATGTGTGCTACTAGCTTCCTAACCACGAAGAAGCTATAGATCACATGAACTTTCTTCCATAAAGTCACGTTCTGCCAAACAAGAACAGAGAGAAAAAAGAAATCCCGGTTAAATCTTAACCGATTAAATTTGGTTATGTCATATCTAGAGAGTTTAGAAGGAAACCTTATTGGTCATGATTTCAAATGCCATTTTCCTGAAAAGATTAGCTGGACCACATGACCATCTGTGCTGTTGATACCTATATGCCTTGAATGTACTTGGTAACTCGTTTTTAACCTAGAGTAGTTAAAACCCATATTAATAACATTATTTACAAATCAACCATTATAAAAATTTTATTTTATGATCAAAAACAATACTAGTATATTATATACCTTCAAAGAACCGAGGTACAAGAATTTCCAACCCTTGAGACTAGCTCGCACGGCCAAATCCATATCTTCCACGGTCGTTCTATCTTTCCAACCACCAGCTTCGTTCAATGCCGATATTCTCCATATTCCAGCAGTCCCTATAAATTATCGTAAAACCAAACACATTCAATGGAAACTCAAATTGTTAATAACCAAAAATATTTAAAATTATAGAAATAGTAGTAGTACCGTTGAATCCGAAGAAAGCATAAGTAGAAGAACCAACTTCTTGTTCGACGGTAAAATGATAGTCCAAAGACATTTCTTGCATCCTTGTCATCAAACATTCATCAGAATTTACTGCAAAGACATTAAAAAGGTTGAGTAAATAAATTTATTTGTGTAGCAAAACAATAAATGTGGATACTCTCCATTTATGAAAGACATTAAAAACAAGTCGGTGAAATTGGAAATCAATGTTCTCAATTATGAAAATTGTAATAGACAGCTAGCTAGCTCTCATCAACATGCCCAATTAGACCACAACAGCTCTTTACATTTTGTCACATGACTTTGGTAGTTTCTCTCCTCTAATAGCATGATTAAACAAATTAAAGTATCAATTATTGGTCGTATACTCGTATCAGGATCTGAATTTAAAAAAAAAAAAAAAACAAATAAATATTTACATAAAAAAGTGAGTGGTGTGAGAGTGAGAGTGACAGAGACAAGTTAAGAGAGAAGAGAGAGCAGCTAATGGTCTCTAGGTGACCCCTCGTTGTTGCACATGGAGCAGGGAGATGGAAGGTGTCTAGCTACTCAACGTGGCGGATCTAGTAAAAATTGACTAATCTACCCATACTGTTTTTACTAAATGACAAAAACATTACCCCTATGACCCTACACTTCCCAATATGTTCTCTGCACTCAATTATGGGACACGACGCGAGTCCGACGATGCCTGCCAGTGATGCAATTCCACTACTAAACTCTCTCTAATCTAGTTTTGATCAGAAACTATTTCTAAACATTTCTTGTTTGATTTTTTTTTTTTTTTTTTTTTTTTTTTTTTTTTTTTTTGTATTTCGAGTGAATTTTTGGGTTAAAAACAAATAAGAGTGACAGCTTTTACGAGTGCTAGAAGTTATCAGTCTGTAGGTGGAACAATTTTATTGACAGATAGTTTTAATGACTTAAAAAAGTATTTGGAGGAACATTACTACTACTGTATGTCGAAACGAGTGGGAAAGAACATCTTGCTTCGACAAAAATCTATTTATTGGAAGAAAAAGCCAAAACACTGATACCAAATATTCACCAACTCTTGCAGACATACCAATTATAAATGATCAAAAGACATTATAGTATGGACTTTTTTATATATTTGTTGATGTTTACTTAGATTTTCTAAATGTTTTCTTCCTATTAAATATATGATTAGTTTAAAAGGGATATTACATGACTCCAAGGATCCTTAAAAATTAATTTCGCATACTAATAAATTAATTTTTAAGGGTTTTATAGTTGAAGAAAAAGTAGTTCCACATTTTAAAGGTAGAAGAAGCACAAAAAGTATTCACGAACAAAATCGATACGTCACATCAAGATTCGTTAGGTAGGTTACATTGGGACCTCACAATAAAACACCCACCGACACTTCTAATTAATGTAACTAAATCTTTCTTTTTCTACATATATCATTTTTAATTAAAATTATTAACAACTCATAATTTTTAAATTACTGATATATAATTATGAAGGAGCTCTTAATATAACGATCATATAATATTGTGGTAATTTCTCACTTATATTGAAAATCTATTTATAGTATTAATTTGACCCATCTTTACCCTCTCTTTTTTAGCCGTCCATTAAAAAAAAACGTCACAATTTCACAGGAAAACAAAAAAGGAAAAACATAATAGCATAAGTACATATCTAATTAACTAATGTGCATTGATAAGATGATTTTGCGTAATTATTATTACTAATAAATTGTGTATAATTGCACTAATGTGTACATTTAAAAAAAAAAGTACTTAGCCTGAAACGGGAGTAGTAATTGAGAGAGAAAGAAAAAAAAACGAATCTCAAACTCGTGTCGAACTTTCTAAATAAGTAGTGATTACTGATTAGCACTACTTAACAATCATGACACCACACTAAAAAAAAAAGGAGGACCAAAACGATCAAATCAAAACTGTGACTCAGAAAAAGAAGAACCGTTAAAATAACGAGGTTAAAAAAAGTAAAAAGAAGATTTACCAAATTTCCAGCGAGCTTGAACAAGAGCAAGCTTTGGGTTATGGAGGAGGAACGGAACGGTTCTCCAGAGAAAATCCGATTCAGGTTGGAAATCAGCGTCGAAGATTGCAACGTAATCGCAGCTTTTGACATAACTCTTCTTCATCCCTTCTTTCAAAGCTCCAGCTTTGTATCCATTTCTGTTGTCTCTGATCTCATACTTTATGTTTACTCCTTTACTCGCCCATCTGCTACACTCCATCTCCACTAGATCCTGTGTACCAACACAACAAAACGAAAGCTATGAGTTCTGCAAAGGTTTTCGAAAGATCTGATCTTTGTTGAAATCGAAGAAGCTTTACTTTGATGGTTGGATCAGTGGAATCATCAAGAACTTGAATGACGATTCGATCAGAAGGCCATGAGAGTCCACAAGCAGCTCCGATAGATAGTTGATAAACCTACATCAATATAAACAACAGCGTTTAAAAACAATGGAAGAAAGAAAGAACAGAGAGATGAGAATCTTGATTTTAAGTTAGGAGACCTCTCGTTCGTTGTACATTGGGATTTGAACAAGGACCATAGGATAAACAGAGTTCCCAAGCTCCATGTCGTCTTTAATCGCTTCATATTTGAAACGTTTGTCTGGCTTTCGACCAAACAGCTTCACAAGAGAGATGACGATTCCCATGTAAACCCTTTCGACGAAGAGCATCACCGACATTGTTAAACAGATGTAAACACCGAGCCTAAGGACTGGGACAATCAACGGAGCTCGTATCTGATCCAAAACCATTGACATTTGCATTGTTAGGTCGTCTCTGTATCCCATGAACGAGTCAGGAATCACAGACGTCGTCGAATCCCCAAGCTCCATCTCTTCTTACTCCGGCGATATATTGAAAAGAGAAAAACAGAGGAAAAAAGCAAAGAACCCTAGAGATCCGTATTAGGGATTTTTCTTGTGAGACACGCAATTGGGAACAATGTGAAGATTATTTTAGAAATCAAAGCCAAAGGACGAAACAGAGTACAGAAACAGAGAGACAGAGTTTTTCCCCTTTTTTTTGCTCCTTACGGTGAAAATCTCTGTCTTCTCTGCCTGAATAACTCAGATTGTCGGGATAAAGGAGAATTTAATTTCTTTTTTTTTTTCTTTCGGTGTTTTGGTTTTGTTTTTCTTGTATTTAAAGAGTTTAGTAAGAGAGAAGAAAGATAATGAAAGGTGGAGAAGAAGAAGGTGATTGTTATAAAGGAAGAAGAGAGGAGAGAGATCTAAAAACAGAAACAGAAACAGAGAGCCAGAGAGAGAGAGAGAGAGAGAATACACCAGTGTGTGTTTATGTTGTGTGTATGTGTGTGTGTGAAATAAAAGAGGGATCAATGTCTTTATATAAAGCCCTTCTTGTCCTAGTATTGTTTTAGACTCTACATTTTCCTCTCTTTTTTTTTTTTTCTTTTTTTTTTGTAGAACGTATTGTATACTATTATACTGTTACATGTTATAGAGAAATTAAATGAATTTTCATGATCCATCAACCATAAATTTGCTCTTTCTATATAACTACCAAAACATTATTGAACGACACAAACATTAATGACGTCCAGTCGGAATTTTTAACTAGTTGTTGTTATATATTTTCTGATTATTTTGTTAAACAGTATTTTCTGATTTTTTTCCCATTACTAAAAAAAATGTTTTCATTTTTCTCGAGGTGACATAGATGTATTATTCCAGATGTGTAAGGCCATTGTTAAAGGCAAAACACTCTCTCTATTCTAAACCCAATTATATAATAAAAAAATGGAACAGTGGGCTTAGATTAAAAATATTGGTCTTGGTTCAGAACTGATCCACAGCCCGTTCTAACATTCTTCCTCTCTTCTAATTGGTCGGAAAAAAAATGAGAAAGAAATATTTTCATTTCTCTCATTCCATCGAAATCGTGTCTAGGGTTTGTTTTTCTTTCGAAAATGGCGACAGCTTCGTTCTCGCCATAGTCGCCGCCGAAGCTTTGTTTTCCGGCAATTGAAACACCAAAATCGAAAGGAGAGAAGCTAGTTCCGTCCTATTCTGTCCTTGTCTTCGTCGTTGTCTCCGTCGTTTCCTTTGTCGGGCTTTTGGCATATCGAAACCAGATCTTTCGTTTTCAGATCTTTCGTTTTCCGTCCTATGATGTGGATTGGGTTTTTCGTCTTAACTACTGATCTTACATTATTTCACTATATCTTTATTCTAAGAACACCATAATTAGTTTTCCCATTTTTTTTACCTAAGATCTTAACAACTGATCTAATATTATTTTCACTATATATTTAATCTAAGAACACAAAAAAAATTCTCCTATTAATGATGATGCCCTAATTGTCTAGTTATAAGATTAAACTAAACAAACAGTTTAGCCGTCTAGGCGTCCTTAAACTACATGACCATCTCAGTCAAAACAATTAGCTAGTCAACGTTGATTAAGTATTATTCTACAGTAGCCGTATGTAATGTTTGATATTTATTAATTATAACATTTTTTAAAAATATGTAAAAAAAAGAAAAGAAAATGAAATCAAGTTATATACTATGGTTCTTAAAGGTCCGTCTGACATCTAGCGATACTTTCAGTGTTGTGTATATGTCATAAGAGTTGGGCCATTTTGTATAAGTCTCATCTCGTAGTTTTAAAAAAGAACTAACTATCATTTCTTATGTAATACTATTGAAAACAAAATCAAGAACTTATGAAGTATGGGTGCATTGTGTATATCAAAACCATATGACTTGTAAAAACCGGAAAAATCTAACAGTAGAGTGATTCCATTGGTTCATTTATCGAGGAAAAAAATGGATATGTCTTATGTTGTTGTCCTCATCTGTTGACAAGATAGCGAACAACATCTCCGATAAGGATAATAGAATGATCGAATCCTTAGTACACGAAATGGAAATCATGCACTGGTCCATTTATAGATAGAGTAACACATTACACATAGAGTCACAATTTTAGTGAAATCCAAATTAATGTGATCTATGTTTTTAGCATTCAGTTTATACGTGACTATGGGCTTGTTCGTTTGATTGACGCAGGTACCTGCAGCTGCAGCAGATGCAGGTACGTTTGTTCATTTATTTGCAGCAAGTACCTACGTTAAGACGTTGCGGCAAACGTTGTGATCTACGTCTAACATTTTTAAACGTTGTTTTGATTCAATGGTTAAAGACATAAATGCAGCCGCTGCCGCTACCGCAACCGTTATCGCCTGCGTCAACCAAACGAACAAGCCCTATATGTATTCAAAAGGTAAACAAATATGGTCGCCCCTCTAACCCTTGTGGGAATATGATTATGTTATATATACTTCGACCAATCAAAGTTGAACAGAAGCTCTAAAGGAGAAAATGAAATATTCAAGACAAAAAAAAAACTAGGCACATTTGTTTGATGTTAATTTGCCATATGATGCTTTACATCCCACCGACGGTCCAATTTGTTATACATTCTAATTAAGTACCATAAATAAATAAAAAGTTTTCTGTATGTTTAAAGTCAAATTTTATTTATTTATTAAAGTATACTAAAAGTCAAGTCTTTCATAAACTTTGAAGCACGTTTCGACTTCGATCATCAATCATTTTTACTTCGTACAATTCTCAGTTAATTAAATTGGAATTTTGAAGGAAGACTAATGTTATTAAAAAAAAAAAAGTAAATGGATCTCGATCATGAAACACATAGCTGGAGGCCTGGAATGGAAGATAAGGACCGACCGCCCAACGGCTGAAGTTGACTGTTAGAATTTAGACGGTCATTACTTTTAGTAATCATCTTACATTAACATTAGTCCACTCGTGGTAGTTATTAAACATATTTGTTTATACCATTTTTTGGGTTTCTGGATCGGTATAGTCCAGACATATCTTTGCTTCGATTGGGTTGATTAGTTGTTTGTTACATATAGATCTCAGGATCTGGATCCTGATATCCATTTTTTTTTAGAATTTTAAACTTTTGTTCATGAGTAAATTTCTGAAAATGAATTCATATTGATTTTGGAAAATTTTCCCACTATATATTTTTTTCTAAAAAGTAACTTCAGTTTTAGTCAGTTCTTAGTAAAACTAATTCATAAAGGGGCTTAATTATTCTAAAAGTTTTTGTTTGTGATATTTTTTCATTTTTAATGTGATGTTTTTGAAAATATATATCTCTTAATTTAAACCCCGGATTAAACTGTGAGTTAAAATTCATCCTTTGAAAGTTGGTTAAACTAATTAATTATTTTTCGGACATTGTGGCCATCACTGACATTACACAACACCCTAACAAACATTTCAGTTTATGAAGATACTTCATACGGAATGATTCATTTTCTGTCGGTACAGTACCAAAATATCAAACTGAAACTTTAAATAATTTGGAATCTTTTGGATTTTTTTNTTTTTTTTTTTTTTTTTTTTTTTTGTGACTACTTGTTATTCCTGTTATAATCAATAATTAAATTATTAAATTGACAAATTAAAGTCTGTATTTAGTTGGCATGTCATGTGAGAACACATTCCAAGACAATTATCCAACATAACATATAATATTTGTTGATCTCTAAACAAAACGTGAGTTAACTATACTAGTAATAGCTAAACTCATAGTATAGTAGTATAATTTAAACATCACATACTCTCTTACCGCATCTTTGTTAGTTTCGATTTGCTACTGCCAATTCTCCAACTACATAAAAATAAATAATTCATCTTTGCCATATTGGCTTTGATTTCTTTGACTGTGAAACAAGTATGTATGAACTATGATGACACATGAGTTTGTTATACCTATATATTATCATGGTAACTTAAACAGTAATAAAAATTGTGTGCAGAGGTACAATATAATAATGAAAATACGAATCAATTAATTGAAAATAGACAATTGGAGAAAATAAAATAGCACTGCATATGTTGCATGCAGCCAGCAAAGTAACATGCAGTGCCATGCAAGTTAACATAATGTATAAGGACCAAATACCACATGGGTTCTTACAGTTGGACTTTGCTTATTTCAGTCACATTTGTCACTATTCTTTTCTTGTTTCATCATTTTCAATAATTAATTCTGAATCTGAACATTATTTTCCTTTCATTTTTATATCAAAAATCTTACATGTCGATTTGGCAAAATTATATATACTGAAAACTAACCACATATAATATATTAGTAGCAATTGCATTATTATATGAGTGTGATCTAAGACCAAATGTTTCCACTACGCATGTATAGATCAACCAAAACAAAAAGATGTTATGTAAAATTTATCATAATATCAATTGATCATTAGATCAAATGGAGCACCAAAGCAAAAATGAAAAATAAATAAAGCCAGGAGTACCCACGGACAAAGCAACATATGGACTTTTAACTCTTTATTATATGCACTGCTTGGATGTGGGATTACTGATAATTATACCTAATAGCTTCGTCCAAAAAGAAGAAGAAATATATCATATAAAAACTTATCCCACCAAAATTAAAATCAATTCAAAAAAACAAACTATTATTCACTAGTTCACTAATCTGGAAAGCTACTCTGATCATATGAAGTTTGTCGAAAAAAGTTTAGAGATGTATTTCCCAATGAACGTACCCAACTCATAAGGAACAAAGTTGTGTTTTACAAATAGAATATTCATTTTTCAAAAGAAAAAGTCTACAAATATTAGTCTTTCAGTTCAAAAATAAATAAAAATAAATGGGTATCTTTGTCACTTTAGATATCATTAATAAAAAAGAAAAATATATTCAAAGAATCAATCAAGTTTTGTAGAAAACATAATTCAGGAACTAACTGGTGGGATCCAGTGTCCATATAACATATATATCATATAGAATTTGATATCCTATCTACTTTGGCACTGAAACTCTCCTCTCTGTCTCTATTTATTGTAGGGTGTTCTTTCAACCTTTATTTGTCGGCATATATATATACACACTTGCATATTTTTATGCGTATTTACATTAAATTACGTATCAGTCGAATTTCATAGTTTTTTTTTTAAAGTCTTTTACTCCCCTTTTAAAAGATGAGAAGGGGATTGTTTTTTTTTTTTTGGTAAAATGAGAAGGGGTTGTTAAAACCTCTTAATTATATGTTTAAAATTCTTTGAAATCTTTTAAATGATGGATATTCGAAATCAAAATTCTGTGATTAATCTATATATATTCTTTTAGATAATTATATGAATGATTCTTAAAGCGGCAAAGAACCACCCCCAAACAAACTTTCTTTTCCATTACTAATTTTTGTTTGTTGCTTTTTTGTGCTATCGATTTTTTGTCAAAACGGTCTAGACATTAATGCTGACATTTATTCACGGTATAGCCAAAACACACCCAAAAAAAAAACTCAACTTTGGACACAAGCAACTAGTAGTACGCTGAAGTAGTCAGTCACTAGCGGTTGTGATGTTATTCAAAATTAATATATTTGATGAGCTGATTAGTGTGCAATTGTGCAAAAGAGACCTGCCGTCCATACTGCAATCATTTGGCAAAAAAAAGAAACTCTGTATCTAAATAGAACATTTAGCATGAAAAGCTCAGATTACCATGAATAAACATAAAATAAGTTCAATTATATCCTATTTCAATATGTGTGCGTGCACTACACTATATATGGAAATTTTCGAGAAGCCATCATTGGAGTATGGTTAAGTTCAATGCGAACCACCAAGTTGATGTGTACAATTTGGTTCCAGTGGCGAAGGAGACACCACACCTTAGTCTTCAAGACCAAGTCTTCATCACTCTATTTCTCACCTACTTCCATTTCCTTGTTTCATTACTAATTTTGCTTTTATATTTATATTTGTGTAACGGGAAACTTCCTAGGTCTCGAGTTTTTTTATTCTTAAAAATAAATATTTACTAACTTTTTGTTAGTTGGAATATCAAAAATTAATTACTTTTGCCGCTTTTGACAAAACTATAGCCATCTTTGACAATATACTATAAATTATTTGTTCTTACGTCAATTAATCAAATAATCGTTCCAAAATATTGGTCTTCATTAGCTGACCAGAATTTCGTTTACTCACTAGTGAATTTTTATTATATAGTTACATTTTTTGCTACAAAAAAATAGTAACAAATATTAACTACAAATAATTACAAATTAGTGACAAAATTTTAATTAATAGAATTTGTAGCTAATTGGTAACTAAATGTAGCTATATAATGACAAATAGTAATATAACAGATATTTTTATGGCTCCACCTCCACGATAAATAACAACCAAATTTTGCGTTTTAACAACGTTTTTGTAATGGCTCTAAGATGATTTAAAAAACAAAAAAAAATCGTTGCTTGGCTACGTAGCACATTTATTGGTATGTTTAGCTACGTGAGGGATTAAGAACTATAAGTCTACAAATATAAATGTACGTAGACTACAATTTCGAACGTATACTATAGTTGATCGACGAGATTAATCAATCGGACAGATAATGAGATAAAGCTCACCGGCAAGCAACATGGCACGTGGGAAGAAGCTTAAACTTGTTATCAAAGTTATTCCATCTTAACACATTTTGCACTGAACAATTTTTTTTTTGTCAAATTAAAAGTATACTCAACAAGTGAAAAAAAAGGCTGCATGGTATATTCTTCGTATCTAACGATTCCACAGTTAATTTTTAAATTATTACTGTCAGCGCTGTCTCTTTTTCTTATAATAAAAAATTAATCTGTTCATAATCTAACATGTTTTAAGAATCTTAACATCAGTCCAACAAGTAATGAATAATAACATTCTTTTTTCCCCCGTATTAACGTAATTAATCTGCGTTCAAAGCGGTTTTATACTAGTTGGGCCATAGCTTGGTTATATTGGGCTTAGGAACAATGGGCTTAAGGCCTCATTAGAAAACGGCGACGCCATTGCCTACGGTGAAGAGAAGGGAGCTTTCGTCGGTCGGTGCCGGAGGCGCGATGGAGCTCGGAGTGTTTGTGTACAGATTGTACAGAGCGTTAACCTACGGTATCTCGCCGTTAGTTCACCTCCATATACGATGGCGCGGACTCCGGGGACTAGAGCATTGTCGCCGTTGGCCCGAGCGTTTAGGTCATCCCTCCGCCGTACGTTCGCCGGGATCGCTCATCTGGTTTCACGCCGTCTCTTTAGGTGATTAAATTTCTTCAGTGCTCTCATTGCAGTTAAGTCTCCGAATCGAGAAATTAGGGTTTTTGTTGTTTTTGAGTGTCTCTCAGGTGAAGGAATGGCTGCAATTCCTGTAATCAGACGCTGCAATGAGCTAAAGCCAGATTTGACTATTCTAATGACGACGACTACTGTATCTGCATTGTATGGCTCATTGTTTCTTTCTTATAAATCTGAATTGAAAATTTTCAAGTTTTTGTCTTTGTAATTTCGGTTTCGTTCAATCTTTTTGTTTGTAGTGAAGTGATAAAGAATCAACTTCCCATTGGTGTGTTACATCAGGTATGTTTTGATTTTGTATGATGATATATGTAACTCTGAAGTTTTAATTTATGTTCTGAAGTTTCAAAATTTGGGCCAGTTTGCACCATTGGATACACCTGGGGCTATTGACAGATTCCTTGGCCATTGGAAACCAAATGCGATTATCATTATGGAGAATGAACTGTGGCCTAATCTCATCATGGCTGCTGCAGGACTTTATGTAAGTCTTGACCCTTCTCGTTGTTTATGATATGAAGGTGATAACTTGTGCAAGGATAGATGAACTCTTTGCATTGGTTAATATTGTGTTTCCGTTATCTCAGATTCCGTTGGCATTATTGAACGCTCGGATGTCTACTAAATCCTTTAAACGGTGGTCTAGTCCTCTCTTACTACCGCTGGTATCCTTGCTGCTATCTAAATTCTCATTGATAGCCCCACTGGTATGCATTGCTAAATGCTAACTTCAGCTAAACGTTTTTTTTTTATCTTATCTTATTGTACTAAAACTATTTGCCTCAAATGCGACAGAGCACCCTGCAGGGTATACATTTCCAGCTGCTGCATGCGCCACCCTTTGTCATCGATTATTCGGGAGACTTAAAATATGGTATCCTAGTCCACTTATGTCTTGAAGATATTCATATATTAGATATTATGTGCAACCCATTATGTTCTGCTCCTGCTCTTTCTGTTAAAGCAATATAAAGATCCATGTGTTGTCTGCTTTTTCTTCCAGTGGTAAACAAGTTCCATGGAACATCTGAAAGTATAAGAGATCTAAAAGTAGAACTCGCAGATATGAAGGTCTGGATTGCATCTTCATTACATAGAGGCGAGGAAGAAGGTACTGTATGTTCTAACTAGTATGTAGCGTCACCATTTACCCTCGTTGACTAGCATGTGGATTCGCAGTCGCTTCCATGACTTGATTGGTACCGTCTCACAGTCGCATAAATATGGTTTTGACTCCCTTTTCTTTCATATCCTCTCTCAAGCAAGTGACTTGTAAGGAAGTGAGTTTGGGGCTGATTGACTTTTTAAAATTGATGATCAAAGTGTTGTGTGCAGTCATTTTAGGAGTTCACAACATGCTTCTCACATCACATCCGGACTCTGTTGTCATAATTGTGCCTCGACATCCACATCATGGCCAACAGATTGCTCATGTATGTACCAAAACCACCTTCTGGTTACATTCTTAGTATTGGCTTAGTGAAGGTTGATCTTTTTGGTGAATCGCATTTAATTGTCCCCAGCTCCTTTTGTAGAAACTGCGGAAAGATGGCCAAAGTGTAGCTCTAAGGTCTCAAAATGAAAAGCTTACATCAGGGAAGACGAATATATATGTGGTGGATACACTAGGTCTGAGTTTCGCTACTTTATATCTTCCTAGTGCTAGTCCCTTTATTCTCTTCAAGAACCCAATCTGTGTCTGCTTGTTTTCTTTAGGTGAACTAAGAGAATTCTATAGTGTAGCGCCAATAGCTGTCATTGGAGGTTCTTTCATCCCGGGATTAACTGGTCATAACTTGTCTGAAGCAGCTGCCGCAGGCTGCGCCGTTATTACAGGTGCTCAAAGATAAGGTGCTCGTATACTATAATATACTGTCTCTCTACTTTATCTCAACGTTCATGGAATCTTTGATTAGGTTGTCATGTTGGGCATTTCTCTCACATGGTGAAGGCGATGAAGCAGTCGAACCCCTTATCAGTGACACAGGTCTCGACAAAACTAGAGCTCAAAGAAGCCGTCGACTTGCTCCTGAGTAACCCTGAGATCTTGGAAACACATCAGAGAGCTTCTAAAGAAGTTTATGAATCCCTATCAAGCTGTATTATCACTAACATCTGGAATCTTCTCAATCTCCATATCTTAAGAGGGAAATTATAAGTTAGTGTGGCTAGTTATGTATCCAAACGAATCCAGTTTCAGTTAATTGGTGTGTTATACAGAATGCAGTTGATAAAATTTTGTATAATATATATGAGAAATGGAGAAGTAAATCAAGCAATCACATTGAATGCAAATGTTGAATTGGCTCGAGAAGTCAAATTTGGTTAGCAAAAACAAAACATTTACTAGTGTGTATATAATTTTCTTGTAAAGGTAAAATAGAAAACGAGAGAAGACAAAGTCTTGCAGCGCACAAGACACTCAAGCAGGTAGGAAGCTGGCGAGATTAAAAGAAAGATTGCTTCTTCCATGGCTAAAGCCTAAAGCAGTGAAAGAAGCGTAAAGAGCCGATCCAGTTCAGTAGCATAAAGTAGTAGAAAAGGTTCCGAAGTGACTATGGGAAAAAAGTAATCCCTCAAACTTCATCTTGCTTTCATCAACAACTGTGGATCGTTTATAATTTGTTTTCTGTACCTTACCAACAGAAGCACCCGTGGCCTAATGGATAAGGCGTTTGACTTCTAATCAAGCGATTGTGGGTTCGAGTCCCACCGGGTGTGTTGTTTTTTTGTTTTGTGTTTTTTAAATTCTGTCAAGGATCCGTTTTTCAGATTTTTACTTTCTACTCTCTTTTTTTTAAAACACATACACGTTCGAACTACGAACCATATATATACTGAAAATCAAAAGATGTCGAAAGATGCACAAAAAGTAGAAGCCAGTTCTTGTAAAGGAGGAACTTTTGTCTATAATACAGCTCAACGCCCACATTACTTCACCAAGTCTGGCTTCATCTCCAAAATGAGTCACACTAACTATTGATTGATTGGATACATTAGCAGTAGGAATTAGAGTGTTGTCTTGTTCATTTTAACCATGTTCCTCCATTTGTCCTTGAGATCAGCTGGAGTACGTGTTTCGTCGAACACCTTCTCTCCCATTTCCAGAATTTTCCTCCATGGCATGTTCTTCTTTGCTTCTGCTGCAAATTTCTCCACTCCCACCTGAGCCAACACATATATATCAACAACAGTTCTCCTCCAATTCATGAAAGTAGAGCTAGTGTATGTTTATTATATACCTTTAGCATCTCTTCTTCTTCAAACGTCCAAAATAGCCTCCTTCTTTGATCCTTCTTAAAGAAAGATATGTCCCTGCGATTCATGATGTAACTTTCTAAAATTTAGGTGGAAATGAAACTCTTGATGTTCCAGTGAATGAAAGAAAAAGGAACAACCTCACTGTCTTTGACTTAGCCACAACTAAGGTTGTTGCCTGCTGGTTCTTCGTATTCCCTGACGGGGAGGTTACTTGAGCCGATGAAGTTACTTGCTCAATTTCATCGTCTCCATTTCGTTCGTCACTTGATCCCTTTGATGACATTTCACAATCAATAGTATTCAATTCTATTCCTCTTCTTCTTCTTCGCTTCTCATTCTGTTTGGCCTGGCCCTGTTCTTTCCCTGAAAACGATTGTTGCGTAGACAAAAAAGGCGAAACATCTACTTTTTCCCCTGCAACTGTTCTGACTCTAGTATGATCTATAGCTGTTTCGTCATTCTTGTCATTCTCAGCGTCTTGAAAGTTTTCTGTAGCCACTCTCTCTTCCTCCTCTGATGCTCCAACCTCTCTTCGTCTTCTTCCCCTTTGCTTCTCATTCTGTTTGACCTGGTCCTGTTCTTTCCCTGAAAACGATTCTTGCATAGACAGAAAAGGTAACACATCTAGTTTTTGCCCTGCACCTGTTCTGACTCTAGTAGTTTGATCTTTAGCTGTTTCGTCATTCTCAGCGTCTTGAAAGTTTTCTGTAGTAGCAACCCTCTCTTCCTCCTCTGATGCTCCAACAACCTCTTCTGTCACTTTATCAGTACCCACTTCCCCTTGATCATCATCTAACTGATCGGTTTCCTCAATCAATGGCGTCTTCTCACCGTTTGACATATCAAAATCATTCTCAACCTTACTTTTCACCTCTTTATCTAGATACCTAAAGACCGCCTTTTCCGCCTCAACAGTCTTCTCTTTCAATGTTTTGGATTTCAGTGCAAGAATCTTAAGCCAGCAATAAGGACAAAAAGGATTCGCAAGATCCTCACTACTATCACCCAAATCAGTATACAAACACTCCCCGTGAAACGAAAGAAGACAATCAATCCCGCAGCAACGGGATACACGGTCGTCTGCAACTTCACAAACAATACAAGCATCCAAGTTCAGCACCGGCGGATCTACGGATACTCCTCTATCAGTAGTCTCACTTGTTGTACCAAGACAATGACGCTTCTTGTGTGGCACATCTCTTTCATCGAAAGTATCTGGAACAATCTCAACATCATCGGTATCACAGTGTGTGGTGCTCACTCCAGAGCACAAATTTTCATTAGCTTCATCATCCTGTGAGATGAAAAAATTATACACAAATTACATCAACCTAACCAGTTTTTGCGAAGCTACAGATTCAAAATTAAGCACCAACAACAACACAAATACATCCAAAATTAGTCATGTCGCTGCATCAGGAAAAAACATAAATCCCTAATTTTCCGGATTCTAAAGAAGAAGACCTAATCACGAGAAAGCAAACAGAGACGAAGGGGGT
The DNA here is from genome assembly GCF_000633955.1 of Camelina sativa. NCBI lineage: Eukaryota > Viridiplantae > Streptophyta > Magnoliopsida > Brassicales > Brassicaceae > Camelina > Camelina sativa. The sequence goes on from NC_025697.1 coordinate 1,330,802, forward strand.
GGAGAAATAGGGTTACCGGAAGCGAAGCGAGAGATGGATCAGGAGACTTGCGCGAAGACCTAACCAGAATCGATTTCGCTCTCATCTTCATCTTCTCTACAAGATTCTCAATTCGTCACTCTCAAGTCTCTCAACAATGGGATCGTAATGAACAGTGAAGAGTGTCTTGCTCAATTTTAAAGCGAGAGAAGCGTACAGCGGAAGATGGATGAAATCAATTAAAAAAAATTGCGATAAAATTAGCACGTTTTAATTATTATACCGATAAACCAAAATACCCATGTATATAAAATCACAAATTTATAAATTTATTAAAACTTAAAGTTCAAAATAAAAAAGTTTTCTATTCTGACATTTTTTATTTATTAATTTAGTTAAATTGTTTTAAAGGCATCATATATTTTCCACCGTATGAAAAATAAAAGTAATAATATATAATTGTTTGAATCATGAAACTAGTTACACAGTTATATATATATATATATGTTAGAGAAAGGAAAGAAAAACAAAAACAGAGTTTAGGTGAAGAAAATTAAGGAAATATTCGGTAACGAACTACTAAGTATAGAATAAAATATTGGTGACTTTATCAATAAATTTACAATGTATAAAGAGGGTTTAGTCTTATGGAACTAGTTTACCTTTGTTGTTACTATTTATGTCTGGTAAAATTTCTACACAGAATAAATTTTGCACAGCGACAATTAAATTTTGTAGAATATATTTTTTATACAGTTTTAATTACAGTACTAGGATTTAACCCGCGGTACACCACAGCAGGACAATTTTTTTAATTTTAAAATTTTAAAATTTATATTATATTTATTTGTTATTTTATTATTATTTTATTAATTTTAAAAATACAAAATTTTTATAAGTATTTGATATAAGTATTCAAAGTATAGATTTTTGTAGTGTTTTCAAGGTTTTAACCCGTGTGGTATATGTATAGTCTAGTAATACATTTATCTCCTGGTACACATCTAAAAGTGTCATCAATCCCACCAATCCCATTTATTTAACCCGCAATACACCGCAGAACAATATTTGGTTATTTAACCCGTAATACACTACACCGCGGGTTAAATTTGTTACTCAAATGATGTTGTGTCATTAAAACGGAATAGGTCCTACAGTCACCAAACATCTATTAAAATGGATTCTGAGATTTTTATGGGATTAATCATTTAATGCATAGAGTTGTTTTAGGAACAAACGGAATGTATATATATTTTCAACCTTTGTATGGCAATAAACGTTTAAAATTAGGTTGGTTTAAATAGATCCATTAATTGACTTTCTACAAATGTTATTTTAGGAAAATCTGTAGGGGTTAATAGATGTTGTGAAGATATTTATGGCAATGAACGTATTAAATTAGGTCGTTTTAAATAGTTTCATTAATTGAGTTTCTACGAAATGTTATTTTAGAAAATTGATAGGGGTTAATATTGTAAATAAAACAAAGTAATTAAAAAAAACTAAAAGATCATAACACAAAATGTACTTCAAAAATGTTAATATAGATATGGTCTTATATATATTTAGTATCTGACTTTAACAGCGGGATTAACTGTTATGTATTTACGAAGAATTGAAAACTGTACAAAACTTTTAACCTTCACTGTTTATATCATCCATCTATTCTATAGCCTTAATTCTCACAATATTTTTTTTACCCTTTTCAGTTCTACCGTTATTTAATGATGGTGTAAACAATATTATTACTGTTCTTATATATCTAGCTAGCTATATGAGGGGGTAGTAAATTAATTACTTTAAATTTAACCAACCAAACCAAAAGAAAGATAAGAAATCTGAAGTTTCTTAATTTTTACATACAATTTTGCTATTTATTAATATTATCCTTTTCTATATTTACAGTAAGTAATGTTCAATTATATCTTATACTAGATAAAGGTCTGCACATCGTGCGGGTTTCAAAATTGTTGAAGAAAGTAAATTCTAAACCTTAAACAATTTCTTGAAAATATATAAAGAAGTTTTATTTCCTAAAGTAAATATATAAATAATTTAAGTTAGAGAATATTTGTATTTACCTTCATACATTTATTTATATTTATATATTTTTAATATATTGTAACAATTATTACAATAATCTAAAACCTAATTATATCACACTAAAACATTTGCCAAATACTCATCATTAAAAATATTATTATTGTTAAATTTCAAAAACGTTTCAAAACTTATTCACAAAATATTTGACATGCAACAAATTCATCAAAACAACATCTAATAAGTAACCACATATAAATTTACTCTATGTTTTACCATTAAAAATATGTACTTATACCTAAAATTATTTTATTGTTAAAGTATGCTCTTTATCACCACCTATAAAATGTCTTCTAAACAAATTAAACAAATTTTATGTTGCTTTACTTTCATTTTGGCATAATTATAGTTCTTATAATTACTAAAATTGTTTTGTGACATAATTTCTTTAACCATAAAATTTTTTTAGTCCAAAGATATTTTGGATGAACAACTAGTGAAAATTATCTACTCGATTACAATGATTTTATGACTAACCCAATAAAAGTTGAGAAATTGAAAGAAAGTTAATATAATATAATAAAAATAAAAATTTGAAAATTATTACCAGGATGATATATAAGTCTTAGATAACTCATATATACAAAATAGAAACTTTATATACAATCCATAACATGACATATGTCATAATCACGTTAAGGATCAACGACATATTTACTCTTCATAAATATCCAATTGTACCAAAACAACTTAAACCTATGACCTCGTCTCAAATATTATTGAATCATAAATTCTCGACTTATTTTTACCCGAATCAAAAGTTCTCATATATTTCTATATATACCTTGTTTAAACGGTTTACGAAACCTGATCCGATACAAAACCACATAAATCCGATTTGAAACCAAATTTAAAATGGTATATCGTTCCAATTTCCCAAATTTGAAATCGTTTCGCAATTACTCGATCAAGAAGCTCTTGTTTCAGTGCCAGAATCATCAACATTATTCAGAAAAGACAACTCTAAATTTTGACCAAAAACATCAACGACCGACTTATCTTCCAAACTTATAATGCTACTAACGATAGAATCACTTTTGGAACCTCCATCAGTGTCTCTATCCTCGAATTAAATTAGCGGGCATATATACTTCGATTTCATTTCATTGCATCTGATAGCTTCCATTACAAAACCCACATGAATCAAAGACCCACGCAATAGATCGACAAAATTATATCAGAAAAAAAAATTCATAGATCAAAGCTTTCAATATAAACATGTAATGTTATGTAGATATAATGTTATTTTCTTAATTAGCTGTCCTATTATGTTTCAAAAAAAATAATTCTTTTGGCATAACTTATGTTATTCTTTTTAAATTTGTTATTCACTATTTATTTATTAATAATAATATACATGTTTAGTGAATTACTTTTTTGTTTATACATGTCAAAATCTTAATGAGAAAACACATATAATATAAGTAACGTACAATGGAAAATAGATTAGTTTTGTTAATTTTCTTTTTTGATTTATTCTTTTTGTAGATATAAACATGTAAATTTTATTTAGATTTGATGTTATTTTCTTAATTAGCTGTTTTAAAATTATTATTTTTTGACATGTGTCAGCATCTCATCAATGTACTTAACATGTTAATGACTAATTTGAAAACCCAACTTTATATAATAAGATTTTTAATATAATAAAAATATTAGTTCAGACTTCAATTCAAGCTTTTTTCCTAAGACTGCCAATTGGTTCTTCACGATCTTCGTTTTCTTCGAATGTGTCTTCACAAATCTTGTTGCAGTACTCAATGTCCGAAATTAGCTAACCATACAGACATAAAATTTATTTATTTTTTTTTTTTGTGCAAACAAAGACATTAAATTTAATGTGTTAGGTTATATAGTACTCCCTCCGTTTCATAATATAAGATGTTTTAGAAGTTTTTGCTTGTTTCATAATATAAATGTTTTCAATTTTTGAGGCAACTTTTAGACTACTTTTATATATTTTTATTTTTTATTTTATGCAGTGTTATTTTTGATTGGTTAAAATTTTTAAAAGTAAACATTTCTTATTATGCATGCTTTGGCTAAAACATCTTATATTTTGAAACGGATGGAGTATAATTATACGACCAAATATGGATGACACATAGTATATTTATTTTATCATGTAGTGGTTGAGAATCTTTGTAAAAATGAAACTTTGATATGGATGACAAATAATATATTTATCTTAGTTGTTTTCTTTTTAATATAATAAGATTACAATTATCTTATGTTTTCTTTTACCAAGCTTGAAAACTGTGATTTGTAATCGTTAAAATTGACATGTGTCACGATCTGATGAGTTACTAACATTGATATTTAATCGTTAAATTGATATGTGTCACGATCTTGTGAGTTTTAAACTTTGATCTTTAATCGTTAAAATTAACACGTGTCACGATCCGGTGAGTTACTAACTTTGAGAACCAACATTTATATAATAAGATATAGCATATAAATAATTATTTTGAATTTAATTGTTACAAAAGATCCTATCACTTATTTATAATGTGACAAGTAAAAGTTTATAGCTCCTCCAAGAAGGGGGGACCTTTTTCTTGATTACCGATCTTAGTAACTGATGGATCTAAACATATACTTATATATGAAATCGTCTTTTTATTTTGTTAATTTTGTCGCTTATCTGCAGAAATCGTCTATGTATGATGGAAATTAATAATTTAAACTAATTAAATTATATATATATATATAAAAAACTCTCAAAGAACAATAACAGCAGAGAATGTAGTTGTTAGCTGGTACGGGTTGGATTCTCCTCAATATCTGATTTTTTTTTAGTTCTGTCTCTCTCATTTTTTATCTTCTAATTCTAATGCATGCATGAGACTCTGTTAAAAGTTTTTTTATGCGGAATATTATTTAACTTTTTTGACAGTGTACTGTTAACATACTATAATACGTACTCCTTTCTTCTTCTTTTTTTTTTTTTGTCAAAAGGCTTTAATATACTGATTTTGTGAAATCATTTATCATGAACCCAATTAATACCTCCTGGTTCTTAACATTATCTACTACATGGAGAAGTTAATAACCCTAAAGCTTCATTGCTCTATTCAAATAAAGATGTGTGTATGATATTCTGAATAGATATTTCATTACTATATGTTTTCATATGTGAAATATTTATAACACATAAAAGGAATTGGAAAGATTGTGGCGATCGATCATTTCATAATAACGAGTACATTAATTAACTAAGACAAAACGGATAGGAAAGAACTGGAGTTTCATGTTGAATGTTGATTTTATTATAAGTTATTTTGATGGGTCTTAATTTTAGTTATTTTGAGTATACAAATCGACTATATATTGGCGAATGCACACGAAATCATATAAAACCAAACCCAATTTATAAATAAAACCTATATAAAACACGTTATTTTGGTCCATATCAAAGACTTTTTATGTAGGGTGTTGGCTAAAATAGTGAAATTTGAATAATATAGATTGAAAAAAAGAGAGTATGAGATGTTGTTATCAAACGGATCCTTTACAATGAATGCAATCATCGAAACCCATCAAAATCTCTAAAAGAAAAAAAAAACTATGAAAATTGTGATGTCTCATCTCTTTCAAGGGTTTAGGCCCTAAAAGCTTCCCTTTTTACTGTCGTTAGTTTTAAATCTCATTACTTATCATCAATCTGTTCAAACACTATCTACTTTTAACATAGAAAAAGATTCCTTTCCCCTTCCTCTATCCTTCTCTCTCTTACACTATTTACATCAACAATTTGTTAAGTAGCCATTGAATATGAGAGAGAGAGAGAGAGAGATTGTGTGTGTAGAACTGCAAGTTAATAAAAGAATGTGGGGGTAAAGAGAGAAAGAAGGGTACACAGTAGATGAGGACAATGAGACTTAGTTTTCAAACTTCTTCTTTGCTTTGGCTTTTATTGGTCGTATCAGACTCTTTATATATAGATGATCTACTTAGCTCTCTGTGTAACTGTGTTGATTCTTAGCTTTCAAAGGTAGCTTTTGGCCTCACCCTATATACTCTATACAGGTTACTACTGCACATATACATTGGTATGGATTTGCCACTAGTGCCAAAACCTTTTGCATATTAATTTTGACATCCACATAAATTGATTTAGATGGTGGTGTATATATAAGACAAAACAATAACTGAAAATCTTAGGACCAAGAATGAAGGCATAACCAAAGAAGGGGGGAACCACATTGTCAGTTTTAATGGAGTTTTGGGGGACCATTAATTTCGTTTCACTCTTTCTCTTTCACTTATTTAAGCTTAACTTTGACATATACGTACCCCTACCTAATACATCAAATTTAAAATAGTTATATAAATTTTTCTTTTCAACTACATTTATGTTTACATGTCTAAAAATTTCAGTCAATTAAAACGGTGGTTTAAATGTAAAAGCCCATAACTAGATTTACGTAAATGTTAAAAAGTTCCAAGTTTAGAAAATCCGTCAAACAAAGTTAATCCACGCCGATTTTGATTTACCATTTATTGATTTACAAGGAAATAATTTGGTGCATTCACACACGTTCAAAAAATTTAATTTTTGATTTTTCAAAAAATATGCAAATTTCCGTTATCGAAAAACCCTCTAACCTTGTAACCTTAAAATAAAAATAAGCAAATGGCCTGTCCGACATTTTGACATTGTCTTGGTTGGTTCTCATTGTCTTGCTAACTTTGTAACATAGAAAATTAGAAACTACTACATTTTGTATGGTTATTCAAAAAAAATCCCAAGTATAACGCAACGATAATACTGAGTTATTGACATAGAAGATTACTTGTCATGTTGTTAATGACATCGAAGACTACATATCTAATAATTAAAAATTCCAAGTTTGACCCTTGTATACAACAAAATATATCAACCTATAATAATGTTAGAGAGATGATGGATGATGATTGATGATGTGCAAATGAGACAAAATTATATCACACTTTCCTTTTCAATCTTTAAATTCCGAAACAAAAGGCACTGTTGGGTTGCTCCCTTATTAGGTGAAAAAATCCTCACACAACACAGACAATTTCACTCTGTCTCTATCACTACCTCTATATATCTCCCTCTAGATACATATCCCTATATATATGTGTGTATTGGTGCAAACACTGCGTGCTCTCACACTTTGTTGCACCTCCAAAAGACAAAGTATATAGAAGAAGAAACTTCTTGTCACGCCTCTCTTACCCTTCTCTTGTGGTCCAATAAAACCCTAGTTTTCTTTTCTTTACTTTACCCATTATGTGAGATCCTATAACTTTCTTTTTTTTTTAACCACCTCCCATATATACTTCTATATATTAAGATATTCACAAGAGTTACAAAAGAAAGAAAAGAGATGGAGTGGTCAACGACGAGCAACGTAGAAAACGTTAGAGTTGCTTTTATGCCACCGCCATGGGCGCCGGAGTGTAGTTCTTTTAACTCACTCCACAGCTTCGGCTTCGATCCGTACGCAGGTATATTCATACGTCATACTAATACCAAGTATATACGTAGATGCTTTCGTTTTCTTACACAGTGTGGTGTCCGTTTAATTCCACGTTTGACAAATCCATGAACTTTGAGAACCTTATTATTTTCCCACACTATCAAGTGTTCTTAATTAAGTTTTCATCTAAATAATAAGTTGTCTTAAGTTTTTTTTTTTGCTTGTTGTCGTGAATGATGAAAGAATCACAAATTTTGCAAAAGAGACTCACGTTTTATGACGTTCATTCCAAAAACCTTGGGATATGTCATCTAAAAACGTACTTTTCTGATGAGAAGTTAAGATATTCTTATCTTCAGTCTAGACAATTTTATAAATTAAGTTTCTTCTTTTTATTTTTCTTGGGATCCCAATTTTTTTTCTTCCTTGGGATCCAAATGCAAAAAGTTAAAACGTCACTTTTGAAAAGTTGAGTGATTCGATTGGGATGGTAGTTCAGTTCCCTCTAAGAAAATGGTAGCGGACATAACTATATTTCTCTTACTCACGGAAATTAAAGTAATTTTATTTTTATTTTTGTTGTGCATTTTTTTTATATATGTTTGATGTTATAAAGTTTTGTTGTGCGTCACATTACATCAGGAAATTTATACACGCCGCCTGCGGATACGCAAACCGGACCGGTTATTGCTGTACCGGAACCAGAAAAGATCATGAATGCGTACCGATTCCCGAACAACAACAACAACGAGATGATGATAAAGAAGAAGAGACTAACGAGTGGACAATTAGCTTCACTTGAACGGAGTTTTCAAGAAGAGATCAAACTGGATTCAGACAGGAAGGTGAAGCTGTCGCGAGAGCTTGGTCTGCAGCCACGTCAGATAGCGGTTTGGTTCCAGAACCGCCGTGCACGCTGGAAGGCGAAGCAGCTCGAGCAGTTGTACGACTCGCTTAGACAAGAGTACGACGTCGTTTCTAGAGAGAAGCAGATGTTACATGAGGAGGTCTGTGTACGATATTTCACTATTTTAAAGTCATGGGGCCTAAATTAACTATAATCATTTTACCTTTTTATCCCTTAGTTATTGATTTTATCAGAATGCCCCTAACAAAATTGGACTGGTGACTTCAGGTGAAGAAGCTGAGAGCTATACTAAGAGACCAAGGTCTGATCAAGAAGCAATTCTCTTCCAGTACCATCAAAGTTTCCAATGAGGAAGACACGGCGGAGCTTCCGTCGATTGTGATAGCTCATCCAAGAACAGAGAATCTGAACAGCGGAGGGAATCAAATCTACGGTACTGAGCAGTACACCAATCCAATGATGGCAGCTTCCTCTGGCTGGTCATCTTACCCGTGATAGCTTTTGCTTATCTTTGAGAGACAGGGGAAGAGAAGGAGAGAGAGAGAGAGAGAGAGTATGAGTAAAATTAGAGCTTTAGACTAGGACTTTGAGTAGTGTTCTACGAATACAAGCTTGTCCCCCATTGTACGATCTCACAACATAAATGGAATCCTCTGTTTTCAAACACAACAATATATGTGAGGTTGTATCTGAGCACTTTTGAGCCAGGCTTGTTGAACAACTACTATGAACACTCAAACTAGCTGGTGCAAAAAACAAACTAGCTAAGAAGTGATAAAAATGAAGAAACCAGACGCTGATGCTCATTCTTCTCTTTTACTGAGTAGAACGGTGCCATGTGTGTTTTGTAGCTTCTTGGCTTTTGGAACATTCCCTTAATGTCACTGAACATAAATTACTGATGTTGTGGAATGAATACAAGAAAGATTGTAAAAATCAAAGGACAAACAAGTTGAATGAAATTTAAACCATAATAACATAGATTGTGTTCTCTGTTCCTGGTGTAAGAGTGTTGACTTTGACACATATTACGAAGCTATCATTTTCTATTTGGGCCTACTTAAGAATCAGTTAACATGATGAGCCCACCCAGCCTGGTAAAATGTTTAACCTGTAAAACTCATTCAAAAAAAAACGGCCCAATTAAATTTCAACCAATTTTACAGACCAATTTCGTATAACTTGTTTTAAAATACTTATTCAAATACCAAACAAATTACTTTTACAAAGACTATATAGTATCCGAATTTATTGCAAGTAATAATGAAATTTATTTCTGAAAAGTTCAAACAAAAAAAAAAAAACAAAAACAATAGCAACGGACGAATGGATTGTTCTGATCGGATCGACTCACCGCATCTTAAATTTCTGACGTTTTTACTTCTGAATCTGTCTTTCTTTTTTGTCATCAGACTCTCTCTTAGCAGTTTAATTTTTTTAATTAATTAGTTTGTTTGACCGCATCATATCAAACAGTTTATTTTTTTGCTTCTTAATTTCTCTCTTCGGTTTACACTCTTAACATAGATGATCTACATCGCTCTTTATGTGGAATTCTCAGCTTTCAAAGGTTGCTTTCAAATACACCTTTTTGCTTTTTTCATGTTACTGCACGGCTGCACGCACATAGATAGATATCTTTAGTTCTTCACCGTATCTTTTGGCCTTTCAGGTTACTTGCACACACAATTTACCAATAGTGACAAATCTTATTGCATTACTATATAATTTTTTGTGTGGATTTTTTTAGACGGTGACTGAGGGTGGCCATAAGATAAAAAAAAAGTATCAAAAGAAAATTATAGAGCTTAAAATGGGGGAACCATGTTGTCTGTTTTTTACTTTTATTTTTTATGGAGTTCTTGGACCATTGCACTTATTTGAAGCTCTTTGACCAGTGATACCACCTGGCTACTATTAATTACACATCTTCATCTAAAATTTTATCAGTGCTGGGTCAATTTTCTTTTCACCTACATTTATATTTTCATTAGTTTCTTAGAAGTTCAGTCAAATTAAGGTGGTGATTAAAACGTTAATAGCCCACGAGTAGATTTCTGTCAATACTAATGATTTCAAGTTTAGCTAGAAGTGCGTCATATACGATTTCACACATTTGAGTTGACATATATGTTAATTAGTCATGGTTTTCTTGCAAATTTATCCACTTCAATAATATAGAAATCTTATAAACCATTCAAAAACGCTTATATTTGCAAATTCTAGCAACCACAATACACCCTAACTTGCGCTTCAATCATTATTTGCTTGTAACAGAAAACCGATATAAAAACAACAATCAAAAAATTAAGTTTTGACCGTAAGATTCAACAAACATATCAACATACAGTACGTAAATGCTGGGGAAATGATCAATGATGACGAGCAAGTGAGACAAATGTCACACTATACTCTTTTTTTTTCTTCTTTTTCTTTCACTATCCCTATCTACCTCTATATCTATATCTCCTTATCTATATATATATATATATATATATATATATAATTATATATGCTCTCACACTTTGTTGCACCTCCAAAAAACAAAGTGTATAGAAGAACAAACTTCTTGGTCACGCCTCTAACGCTCACTCGTATGTTCCAACAAACCCCTAATTTATATTTTCAGTTTCTTCGTCACAGTGAAGTTTATTCATTTTTAATCTTCTGATCTCCTGTCTTCTTGTTGAGGGAAATTAAGGAAATTGGAATGGTCGATGACGAGCAACGTTCAAACCAAGAGAGTTGATTACATGCCATCGTCATGGCTAAAGTCTAACTTCTCTAACTCGCTCTGCAGCTTCAGCTATAATCCTTACGCAGGTATGTGTGCACACATATATATTACCACACAAATTTACGTCGATGCATTCGTTTAATTGTTTTTAACTTTTAATCAAATTCATGTTCGTCCTGCAGTCTCTCTGTGGCTTGGTTGTAATATATGGTGTAAGGTTTTTTATATAATCCATATTCACCAAAATGTAGGTTTATGTTATAAGCACAGATTAATGTAGCTAGGTTTCTGTTAATGTAAGAATCACAAATGGTAGAAAAAAAAAAAAAAACACGTCTAATTTTCTTGTATATGGTTTATGTGAGGATTCCTAAGCGGCATTCTAAAATCATCAGTTGGTGAGAAATTAATATTTTCTTATCTTCGGTCTAGAACATTAAATATTCACGAATACACTACCCAACAAAAAAAAAACATTCGATGCCCAAAAAAAAGCAGAAAATAAATGGGCAAAGGTAAATAATTATACTTATTTTTGAAAATTTTCTTTAACAAAAAAAATGATAAATAATTATATACTGATGATGAAATTTGGAAAAATCTGGATGATTAGCTAATTAGCGGAATAACTAATAAGAGAAGATTTTTGCTGAATAGTTGAAATTTGGCGACCAACTGATAAAAATTGTACATGTAGAAGAAGTAATAAATTCAAGACTAATAAAAGAGATCTTCCGAAAAAAAAAGTTAATTAATAAACCCCTTGCCATTTAAAATGTAAATAAATACTACAATTTTTGGCCAAATAAGAAACATATGTGTACTTTTGTTTATAAAGTGATCGAGAATCATGTTTTAAATGAATTTTTATTTTTGGTAAACATCAAAAAATTACAAAAAACTTGTTTTGATGATATTTCTTTATAAACCATAATAAATTTATATATGAAAGTCAGTAATTTTCTGCAACTCAGTAAATTTTCAATAAAAATTTATGTTTCAATTCAAATAATGTGCCACTATTTATTTCAGCCAATTTAGCAAAAAAAATTTTGTCTTCAGTGTCACATTATTCATAACCTCTGCGTTTGCTTTAAGTATTTTGTCGTTTTGTTTTATTATTTTTGAATATGTTTTATTACACAACAGAAAATGAAAATTCGTCTAATAAGCCTGCCTACACGCAAACCGGACCGGTTATCTCTATAGCGGAATCAGAAAAGATCATCAATGCGTAACAATGTGATCCGGGTAACAACAACGAGATGATCAAAAGGCTAACGACTAGCTACGCTTGAACTACGTTTTCAAGAAGATTTCAAATTAGATTCAGAGAGGAAACTTAAGCTAGCGAAGGAGCTTGATATGGAGCCACGTCAGGAGGCAGTTTGGTTCCAGAATCGTCGTGCACGGTGGAAGGTGAAGCATCTCGAAGATTCATACGACTCTCTTAAGTCGCAAGAGTATGATGTGTGAGCAACATACCTTCAGTGGGCCTTAAAGAAGCCCAAACTGAAACAAGTCCAGCTAACACTTGCAGAACAAGACAAAAGTGAGAATGCAGACAATTCCTTGTACGGTGAAGACGATACCTCGACGATGCGTCCTCAGGATATGTTGCTCACATGATGCTGTTTTGAGAGAGAAGCAGATTCTACACGATGAGGTCTAGACACTTGTAAATAATCTACAATAATATTTGCTTGTTTTGTTCCTTTAGTTTTTGATTTTGTCAAAAGAGACCCCTCACAAGTCACAATAAATTGATATGTGACGCAGGTGAAGAGGCTGATGAACAGCAACCAAATCGCCGGAGAAGGTATTAATCGTGAATAAAATTAGTCTGACGATGATGGTTGGTTCTTCTTGTTGGCCAGCACCACAGCCTTACTCGTAGTAGTTTGTTGCTGATCTTGGAGAAGCTTGTACGATTTTAACATATTTTGAAAGTCCAATCAAACGAGTTCGAATTACTATTTCAGATTGATAGAAATCAGATGCAATAGGTGAATCCCTAGAATAGATAAATTATTAATTCACAAGGCAAGTTATACATAATGGGAGAGGGGCAGAGAAGGAGATATACAACCCACATCGTTACTACTTTGAACTTTTGATCCCCAGGCATGGTAAGCCAGATCAAATAAAATGTGCTCCAGTTTTACAAACCAACTTCGAATAACTTTTTCCAAAGGTAATTAATTGGTATCACTATTTTTTTCTTATGAAGAGTAAAATCGAACTAGATAAAACGAATTGATTAATGTTACGGCAAGTGGGCAATACACTTCAACTCTTTAATGGACTGAGGTTTTAGGGTTGCATAGATAAGATTAAGAGTGAGTAACACTCAAACAAAATAAACAATGTATTATTTACTTCTTCTTTTATTTTTTTGTTGTTGTCAAATATGTGCAATTATACTTTACGAAATCAATCCCCAGACTTTTCACTATACAACCAAAACAAATAAAAGCGACAATACCAACCCAAAAGTAACAAGTAATTTTTTTTCCCAAAACAGCAACTTTTTTTTGTTTTTACCAATTTCCACAGAATCAGTTTTCGGTTTCTCTCATAATTAATATTTTCTATTATTTTGAAATCTTTAATAGAACAAATAAAGAGAGTTGAGAACGATTTTTTTTTTCTTCTTCTAAATAATGAATTTATTTCGGAATATATTTTATACATATATATATATATATATATAATTCCATAATAACAATAATAACGGAGGGATTCTCCTGATTCTGAATATCTGAGTTTTTCGTTCTGTCTTCCTTCTTTGTCTAATGCATGCATCATGATTCAGGAGGCTCTGTTAAAAGGTCTTTTGAGTATTTAATTTATTTTTAATAACCATAGCATATATAAAATGTTATTTTGTCGTTTCTTACACTCTAACTAATTCGATCGGGTCTATAAACTAGTTAAGTATTAAAAAGTTGAACATTTCATCATATATATAAAAGCCTAATCTTCAAAACGTAACAGACCACTAACAAAAATAATGTCCTGAATCAACAAAACTCATTTTTCATAGCTATAATAAACTAATGAAATTCAATATGCTAATATGGAACCAGAAAGTGTGCTTAGCTCGCAATTAATCGCCGATGAGGAAAAATACAATAGGAAGATCGTTGTCTTATCAGTTATCAACTGCACACGACACAAGTAATCTTGTCTTGTTATGTGTATGTATCGATTTGCTGATGCTTAATAATTGGAACTCCTTTGATACTTAGCTTTCAATATATATTCTTTTCTTTTCCTTTTGGTTTTAATATGATTTATTGAAAAAAAATTATTTGCTTTTATAGGTTACATAATTACATTCTTATTTCTTTATTTTATATATAGATGATCTACTTGGCTATTTGTGCTGATTCGTATCTTTCAAAGGTTGCTTTCAAAGATTAGCTTTATGCTTTTTCATGTTACTGCACATATACGTACATGTTTACCATAGATTTTTGTCTCTCAGTTTACTGCACACATATATATATATATATATATATATATATATATATATATATATGTTTATGGACTAACCAATAGTGACAAACCTTATTGCATTACTATTATAAAATTTTGTGAATTTTTAGATGGTGCGTGTATATTAGACAAAACAAGAAGAAAAATATCTTTGGGTAAAAAATGGAGGCAACTTTATATCATATCATAAGGAGTGAACCATTTCGTCAGTTTTTTTTTATGGAGTTTTCTTGGGGGTCCATTTCACTTATTTTAACCTTGACTTTGACTATCGATACCTGAACCTCTATCAACTACATAAACTTACAAATCCAAAATCAAAATTTTTATCAGTGTTCAATTATCTATCAACTACATTTATATTTTCAAGTCTTATAAAATCAGTAAACTAAGGTGGTGATTGAAAAGTGTTAAAGTCCACGAGTAGGTTTATGTAAATGCTCAAGGATTTCAAAAAAAAAGATAGAGCTTTCCAGTATAACTAATCCATTAGCTAAGATTATGCTTTAACCTTTGATGATTCTGTATGACCCTTTCTTTAACTATAGAATTGGTGCCTTGTGCTGAATTTGCCAATCCATTATTTGAAAAAAAATCTGTAATATTTATAGATGACTTGGAATCCTAATTAGTCTCGTAGGAATTCTGATTTTAATTATTTTACATGTTTTCCAAATAATAAACGTGTAAATGTCAAAATGTTTGATACTATTTTAATGCTCATACAGTCATAATATCATGATATAGTGTTTGTGTTTTATCCCCTTAACCAGGCCCGGCCCGGAGCTAAAGCTCGTAAAGCTAGGCAGCAGAAGATATTATCAAGTTTAGGGTCATCGTATTTTGAAAACTAGTGTGGTATAGTGGTAGAAGCCTCTGTAACATTGTCAAAGGTGGGGAGTTCAAACCTAGCTAGTGTATTCTTTACATATATTTTTTGTTTTCTTTGTTTAATGTTGGGTAAAAAAAAAAATTTCCTTCAGGCAGCTATATAACTTGCGCTGGCCCTGCCCTTAACTTAACACATGTTAACCCAGTCAATGATTATTATTTTGCGAAAGTCTCATGTTTCCATCATATACGGATATACCAAAAATTCCAATTTAAATTAATCGTTCAATATCACACAAAAATTTGCAAATTCTACAAACCATAACCACACCCTAATTAATTTACGTTTACACCATATATGTCCGCAGACGACCATTAAGAAATAAAGAAAAAAGAATCCAAGTTTGACCGTTAGATTCAATTACAGATACATCAATTTACGAAAATGCTAGGATGATGATGAACGAATGACGTCCAAGTAAGACAAATCTGTGTCCCTCTTTCTCTTTGAGTATCTCTATATATCTAGTATCTACACCTCTAGCTACCTATACCTTAATATCTCCTTATATATATTCTTATCTCCTGTTGACTGCATGCTCTCACACTTTTTTTACCTCCAAAAGACAAAGTGTATAGAAGAAACGCCTCTACCGCTCGTATGGTCCCACAAAACCCTAATTTTCTATTTTTAATTCTTTATAGTAAACCCTAATTTTTTCTTCCTTTTTAATCGTCTCTCATGTGTTCTTGTTTTAGGAAAAATAATGGAATGGTCAACGACGAGCAACGTCCAAAACGAGAGAGATCCGTTCATGCCTCCGCCACGGTTGGAGTCTAACTGGCTCCACAGCTTCAACTATGATCTTTTTGCAGGTATACATTAATACATATGCACCCATATATATATATATACCACGCCAATTTGGATAAATGTGCTTCGTTTCTTTATTCATGGTCATCATACCTCTTTGTGTCGCCGTTGTTGCAATGTGTAATGTAGGTCTCTATTATAAGCATATACAGATGTCCCGGGGTTTAATTTCATGGTTAACAAATCCATGAACTTTAATTTGTTTTAGCTAGTGACAACGAACTCGTGAACTTGAAAGCCTTAAAATTAAAGAACGTATATATATATATATATATATGTGTGTGTGTAAATGTCGGTTTAATTTCACGGTTGACAAACCCATGAACTTAGTTTTCGTCTCAACAAATCCATGAACTCTAAAAGCCTTATAAGACAAAAAGATGTGTAAGTGCCGGTTTGATTTCACGTTAGAGAAATTGATGAACACTGCTTTTTTTCGACAACAAATCCATACATATGGTAGATTTTAATGAGTCGGCTAAAGACAAACACAATAGCTTGATTAGGACGATATATTTGTTTTTTCTCTTCAGATATGGTTTTAGTTATTATATTTGTGGGTTACTGGCATATTCAGTGATTCTATTAGACACAATTAATTTAAAGTTATTATTTTTGTTTTATTAATCTGTGAAAAATATTTTTATACAACTAGATTTTGTGTTATCATATAAATCCCATATCGTTATTGTTTGATTCCAATTCGGTATACATCACATTTATTTAGAGATGTGGAATACATGTTCTTGTGTTTTTTTTTTCTGGACGTTACTTTTTCAAAAACGTCGAGATTCGTTTATGTTGTACGTTTTGTCGCTTCTTCGTTTGTTTTTTTTTTTTTTTTTTTTTTAAATCTTTTTTCTTCTTAATCGTTTTATATATCAGGGAATTCCTATACACATGCTGCTGTTACGCAGACCGGGCCGGTACCGGAATCAGAGAAGATGATCAATACGTACCACTGTGATTCGAGTAACAACAACGAGATGATAAAGAAAAATAAGAGGCTAACGAGTGAACAAATAGCTTCACTGGAAGTAAGTTTTCAAGAAGATATCAAATTAGATTCAGAGAGGAAACTAAAGCTGTCGAGGGAGCTTGGTCTGCAGCCACGTCAGACAGCGGTTTGGTTCCAGAACCGCCGTGCGCGGTGGAAGGTGAAGCATCTCGAGGAGTCATACGACTCGCTTAGGCAAGAGTACGATGCTGTTTGGAAAGAGAATCAGATGCTATACGATGAGGTCTAGGCACTATTCATATGGAGTCTTATTTAAAATAATATTTGCTTGTTTCAACCCCTCACAACAAATTGATATGTGATATGATGTAGGTGAAGAAGCTGAGAGCTATAATACTAAGAGACCAAGGTTTGATGATGAACATCAACCAAATCGCTGGAGGAGGTCAAACTAACGGTATTGGTGGATACAATAATAGTCCGATGATTGTTGCTTCTTCTCGCTGGACACCGATATCGCAGCCGCCTAACCCGTGGTAGTTGTTGCTGATCTTGGAGAGAGAGAGAGAGAGAAAGAGTCTCATATAGAGCTCTAGACTTTGATGTTTTTTAGATTTAAGTAATGTAGACTATGAGAAGCTTTTCCTCATTGTATGGTTATTTTTCTCATAAATATTGTAACGTTTTCGTGTAACCTCAAGAATGTTTTCGACGCAATCTAATGGTCTAGTTTGTTAAATTGCTTCCATGCCAAAACTAACTTGTAAATGAGCATAATAACAATAACTGTCAAACTTGGGGGCTTTCGGATCAAATGAGTTCCACTTAATACGTACGGGTCTTGGCTCAGATGAAATCGAAAATCAGACGCAAAACGTGAATCCCAAGAACATACGAATAATATAACAAATAATACCTTCATAGAGCAATTATAGCAGCAGAGGCAGGGACGTAGTCAAGGAGATAAATATATTATACTTAAGAACCACTCGCTACTATCTGCGGCTGCGCCTTCCGAGATTTCATATAAAACGTTGAAGCGGTCACTAATACGTTAATGATGAAACTATAGTTATAGTGATTTAGTATCAGATTTCATATCATTATAGTGATTTAGTAGTTTGAACTGCAACTAGGTTTTGGCCCAGCCCAATCTCGGTTTATAGCTGAACCTTTGAACACATGAAACCATAATGATTCTATTGGAAACAATAAAAAAATTTAATAGAGTATTATATATGAACACCAAAAAATCACCTAATTACCAGATTATTAATCACAGTATTTTAATGCATAACCTACACAACTTTTTAATTTTATTTTTTAAAACTATTTTTGCGAATATAATTATTATTCGTGTATTACAAATTAATGGGGAAAAAACACATGTAAAACATATTTGACACATGAAAAAAGCTCAATTATAATTTACAAGAAAAATCCCTCCGGACTTTTCAAATTATTTTCACAACTCACCACTCAAAACAAAAAAAAAAATCCGAAAAAAAAACCCAAAAACCCTTAACTTAGACCTCACGGATCCTCACATTCAATCTCCTTACCCAAATCGAATGAAGAATCATATGAAACACATCAAACCTCTTCGCCGGCGAATTCACCTCAAAATGTCGCCTTACTTTCAACACTCTCCTGTACATCCTTAGGTACTGTCTGGGCGATATAGCCGTTAAGATCGTCTTCAAATTAGGTATCTCTTCCACGGAAACGATCACTGAAAACGATTTCCAATTCAAAACATCGCTGAAAGGAGGAACGTAGCCTGAGTTTATCAGAACGGGGACGCAACCCGAGTAAAGTGCCTCCACGATCCTAGGGCTCGCAACCTCATAGCCGCTAGGACAAATACAGAACTTGCTGTTCCGCATCATGTCCGAATAAGATGTTCCTCGAGGGAGATACTTGTGGACTCTAATGTCATTATCTTTGTTCTCCCAATGCTCGAGCAAGACTGGCCTTACTGGTCCGTGTACACCACCTGCAAAGAAGGCTAGGATTGGACGGCTGGAAGGTGACGGACCACCGACTAGTCCGGTTAAGGATCCTGTTNTCCCTCCGGACTTTTCAAATTATTTTCACAACTCACCACTCAAAACAAAAAAAAAAATCCGAAAAAAAAACCCAAAAACCCTTAACTTAGACCTCACGGATCCTCACATTCAATCTCCTTACCCAAATCGAATGAAGAATCATATGAAACACATCAAACCTCTTCGCCGGCGAATTCACCTCAAAATGTCGCCTTACTTTCAACACTCTCCTGTACATCCTTAGGTACTGTCTGGGCGATATAGCCGTTAAGATCGTCTTCAAATTAGGTATCTCTTCCACGGAAACGATCACTGAAAACGATTTCCAATTCAAAACATCGCTGAAAGGAGGAACGTAGCCTGAGTTTATCAGAACGGGGACGCAACCCGAGTAAAGTGCCTCCACGATCCTAGGGCTCGCAACCTCATAGCCGCTAGGACAAATACAGAACTTGCTGTTCCGCATCATGTCCGAATAAGATGTTCCTCGAGGGAGATACTTGTGGACTCTAATGTCATTATCTTTGTTCTCCCAATGCTCGAGCAAGACTGGCCTTACTGGTCCGTGTACACCACCTGCAAAGAAGGCTAGGATTGGACGGCTGGAAGGTGACGGACCACCGACTAGTCCGGTTAAGGATCCTGTTCGTAGATTAATCTCGGGTATTGACACATCTTTTCTTGGTTTGAATCTCTCTGACGTGTTGGCATTGCATAATGCTCGAATCGAATTATGTCCAAGATGGGGATGAGAGAAGCTTGCCTCAGGACCCTATATATACACCCAAAAAAAAATCAAGATTATAAGACAATTAACCATAGGAAATAAGCCTATAGTGGGGGGGGGGGG